>NC_057418.1:7568053-7868053 GCF_019320065.1 Cervus canadensis | reverse complement strand
CCCACACTAGGTCTTGTGTAAAAAAGAACCAAGACACAATATGGACAATTGCACACATGTTCTAGGTTAGGATAGGGTCCTGGTTAGGACTTCAGTGATCATTTCTAATTATAGTTCAACAAGTATAAAGATTATCCATCTTATTTTATGAATCATGGACTGCAATGTAATTCAAAATATTCTTTTATGAATTTGATGTATTACAAAGTATTAAAAAGAAGCAACTCTGCAATAGTTGAGAAAGATAAGCATTTTTCTATCCATTAAAAAATGTATGAGTAGAAAGGATACTTTCAAAATCGTGGGATCATATTTATTTAGTAGTAGTTGTTAGTAAAACATGAGAAAAGGAGTCAGGTCATTAGGTTATTTATCCAAATCTGTTAAGTAGTTAGGTTTTGAGTTACTAAGTTAAGCTTACTCACGTCTCTCTTTGTAAGGCTTTCATGATAACTTAGATCCATAGTTTCCTGCAGTTATTCACATGCCTCAGGAATATCACTACCTCAGGTTACAGCCTACGGGCCATAATTGATGCTGACTTTCAGATACTTGCAGACATAATAAATGACATCTAGACATGGGGACAATTCCCTCACTATGTTCTTTTCTATGATGAAACAGAGATCACTGACTGTACTAGAAACGTGGGTTTTCACTCACACAGTAATGAACTGCTCTTTTCTGTACTGCACCAGTTGAATTTGAAGATGTGGGGAGGCATTTTACCAATACAATTTGGTACACTGGTAGAAAATCTACAATAAAAAATCTCAAACCATTTATGTAGTAATTCACTAAATGACTTAAGCTATGGGAAACACACACAAAATGTATTGAACAACCCAAGTTGAAAAAGAATACAAAAATATGATTACTCTGAAGAAAAGAGAATCCTCAGAGTCAAAAGCTCTTTTCATTTAGCCTGAAATTTTTGTATCAGCCCATAACAAATTGTCCCAGTTTGATATAAGGAAGTAAGATCTACTGCAGTCCTTTATAATGAAGTGGTCAGACTTCAGTCTCTGTAAGCAACAGTAAAACTGTATTATCAGAAACTCAGGAGAATGACTAAAAGTCCTGGTGCTGAAAAACACTATCTACATTAAAATTGGCAGGGGAACATATGAAGAAAGATCTGCAATCTCCATTCTGCACAGTACATTTCTCACGCAAGTTAGAGCATGCACTGTTCATTTGTTCTGGAAGAAGGGAAAGTATGTTCTGTAGAGGTAATTGATTGAAGAAATTTATTAAGAACCTTCAATGGAATTATATGCCGACATTAAAAAAAGGTCAAGACAGGTAATTAATTGGTATGATTTTTTTTTCTTTGCCAAGCATCTCAGACTGTAAGATACTAACAAAATTGTTAAACTGTGCAAGTCCAAACACTGTGTATCCTTTAGCAATTTCATGGCTTAGCCATGCATTGTAAATGGGCAGGGAACTGTTTATAAACTTAGCAGGTTTATCATTAAGTGATTTCAACTTCAGTATCTTAAACATTCTATTTCTCTTTTATTATTCAGAATCTATAATGAAACAATTCTATTTTCAAACTAATTTTTATCCAATACAACCCCAACTACAGCATTTTCACTTTCAAAAATAAAAAGGGGGAATACTTATAATTTTTATGTATATATTTACAGTTTTTATTTATAAAAAAATGTACAGCACTTGTGAGAAGCCAGAAGACATCAGACGCACTCATTTCTTACCAGCTTTACGTATAGTGGGTCACACCCATGACACTTTGCCAGGCGACACATGAGCAGCAGCCCTGAAACCAGACCCAGTCAGATTGTCCTCCTTCCTCTTTTCTGAGAAAGCGTTTTGATGAGCTACTGAGCTCCTAGTTTTCAAGTCACTCCAATACTGAAACATCTTACAACATTTGGATCTGCATCTTGGCTACATCATCATGTTCCCCCCTCCCTCCTTCTCTATTTCTTTTTCTGTGAACACTGCAGAACAGGAGGTCACTTAATTACTGTTAATTAAGTTTAAGTGAAAACTCAAATTTTTCAAACAGTCTGCCCAGAACCTATGATTTTCATTGAATTTTATTCTGTATATATTTTATGAGGCTACCTACCCCACTGGATCTTAAAACGAAGCAAGTAAACACAAATGTAAAAAGTGAGAAAGAAGTCTGAAAATCACAATTAAGTCTCTCCCAAGAGAGAAAATATAAAAGTTAGCCCTTGCCTCCAACTTAGGAAGAGTGAGAGGAAGGGCAGGGGAAGGTATCAAGAAGAAGACAAAGATAAACATAAAATATGTATTGTTCAGTACAGTTTTCAAGATTTTAGAACATAATAGGGAAAATGTACTAGAATATAGAGGTTAAGGTGTTCCAATTTTTCACAAAGTTTCCAAAACATTTTGGAAAATCAAGGTTTCAGTGGAAGACTGTGTTGTATTATTATCTCTATTAATGTTAATTGAGAAGCTGATACGACTCTCCGCTTAGTTTTACTTCTATGTAAAATCACTGTTAGCTAATACTCAATTGGTCGAGCACCACTGCAGCTTGATACTGTATTACCATTCCTGGGCTCATGGGTGAGCCAGAGTCACTGGTTCACAAATGCGTATTTACTGTTAACTTTAAAGGCGCAATCCCATGTATGGAATAGTCACTCTTTAGCTTCATTCAATAAGACACAGCAAGGGGAAAGATTTATCTTGCAAAATGGCTTTCAAGTTCAAGTTGAACTGTAGTATTAATAAAGTCACACTGGGGCACTTCTTGTTAAAACAGCACAATGTTTCAACTTCTGACAAGACTCTTAATATACAGCCTTGAGTATCAACCTCAGATTATTCTTTTCCTATAACCAAAGTTGAGTCCTTCCAGAATAACAAAGGTACATATGAGGTACAACCCATCACAGCTTTTCTCCTATTTATCTTGTAGGTAATAAGAGGTTTCTTTTTTTAAAACTACAACTCTGCAACTTTTAAAAGATGGTTAACATTTTCTACCATGTTAAATTAGCAACATAAAACATTATGCTTAATCTATAAAGTTCTACTCTGCTTCCCTACAATTTATATACATGTTTTCATTTCTAATCTTCAAGAAAAAAAAAATTCCTACTTGATATTTGGTAACAGAGCATTAAAAGATACTATACACATGTGGCATATGTATATTTACAAAATACACTTCAAAACGAAGCTGACACACTTTAGCAAAAGTCTAAGCTTGCATAGATTAAAAAAAAGAATTATGAATACAATTTTTGTTAAAATAGAAAAATGGGGAATAAAAGTTATAGAATGGATATGAAGAGAGATCTTTTCCAAACTTTTATTTGTGCACATTCAATTGAAAAAGATAACTTTTACAGGTTCTTTGGTGCCCATATTCAGCATACAAAAATGTAAAAGACTATTCACAAATAAAACACATTAGCTCAAACTGGAAAAAAAATAATGACAACAACAAAACAATCTGCGCTAGTGCACACGGAGACAGCTCTGCTCGTGGGGACATGAAAATTACTGCGAAAATAAATAGAAATGTCCTTTTGTAAAAGCAGCAACGTCATGTCTTGTAAACTTCCTTTTTATATTACAGCAAGGTTTGAAATAAAATCCAAAGGGCCTTGAGCTTACACTGTAGCCGTGAAAGAATAAAAGAGTCTATTTCCTCAGTTACTGTTGGTCCGGTTTTCCTTGTGAGTCCAATGTGCAGCAGGTTTTAAAAGGTGCTCAGTTAAGGATTCTAACCAAGTAAGTGGTGAATTATAAAATCTCTTTCCTGCTTTCAAACACGAACGGGTAAATCTGTTCCACAGCGGTAGCGACAGCCTTTACGTTGGGTCCTGCAACAACAGTGGAGGAAGAGGTGAGGAGAGGCAGGAGAAAAGGAGGAAAAGCTCACTTCCCAGAATTATAAAGAACTCAGTACTTCAGAATATCAGGCTGTTCTTCTAAAAATCTACACTTATATAACTGTACACACAGTCATAGTAAGAACCAAGAAACACAATTTTTTATGAACAATGAAAGGCAATCAAACACAAAATGATGTTATTCATCTTGGTTTGGGCACCATTGTGAAAAGAAAGTATATTAAAACACACACACACACAATCACAGAGGAAGATACAAAGTGCTGAAACACGCTCATTAAAGGAAGGACTGACAATCGCAACTAGACAGCTATTAACCTATGATCCTTTTGGTCACTGCAGCCTGGCTTCTGGTTAGGCTATGACTGAAGCTCATCACAGGAGTATCGAGGAACCCAGCAGAAGTAAACAAACCTGCCACCAGAGTTGGGAAACCCGGGGCTGTTATAAACGGCACAGTCTCAACATCGCCACGGATTCACCACTATCTGGGATTCACATCTTTATTACTCATCTGGTCATTCACCCACAGCTTACTTCCCTGGTGGCTCAGTGGAAAAGAATCTGCCTGCCAATGCAGGAGACGCCAGTTTGATTCCTGAACTGGGAAGATCCCCTGGAGAAGGAAATGGCAACCCACTTCAGTATTCTTGTCTGGGAAATCCCATGGACAGAAGAGCCTGGCAGTTCATGGGGTCGCAAAGAGTCAGACATGACTTAGCGACTGAACAATAACTGCCAATTAAAAACAAAAAAGCACCAGGGGATGAGGTGATGCAATATATTTATTAATCCATACAATGCTAAGAATAAAATATGCAAGCTTTCATCTAAATAGCTAAAAAATATATAGAAAAGAACAATGAAAAATATTTTCATAAAACCTATTTTGAATAAATACATAAATACGTGTTTTCTCCCCCACTAACATTTACACTTACTTTTGAAAGATCCTTAAAAACATACATATGCATCCACTGGGAACCCTTTTCTGACTCACCTCAGTCCCTCCAGAGAATAGAGCTCTGCCCATTGGGACCACGCTGAATGTGTCCACTGAACTAATAATTCAGAGGGTATTCCAGATGTTAATATATAATGCATACTAGGTAACCAGGTCAATGGTCTGCAGTTTGCCATTGTGTTAATTTTCTATTAACTTTATGTATATATTTTACATAAGCATTATTTTATTCCATACTTCTTGTTTAGTCATTAAGTCGTATCTGACTTTTTTGCAACCCCATGGACTATAGCCCACCAGGCTCTTCAGTCCATGGGATTTCCCAGGTAAGAATACTGGAGTGGGTTGCCAGGTCCTTCTCCAGGGGATCTTCCCAACCCAGGGATCAAACCGAGTCTCCTGCTTGGCAGGCAGATTCTTTACCACTAAGCCACCAGAGAAGCCAAATCCCATAATTAGTAAGGACTTAATATATTTTAGAGCCTCTGTGAAGTCTGAGCTGCAAAGTGTAGAAACCCAAAGAAGGAAAGAAACAGACTTGTTCCTCAGCACTCCATTTTTTAAGATTCAGGCATGATCCTGGCAAGAGCCTTTAAAAGTCTCCAAGGAAGATGTGAAAACCCACGGATGAATCAAAACTAAAGCTTTTCTATTGAAGGTTTATAGGTGTCTTTTCCTTTAAGGATTATTGGAATAAAAAGAAAATTCAAAGACCTAAAGAAGTTTTCCTTAATTTTGCCAAAGGTTGGACCTGACTTCCAAGTAATGTCTATGAACACTTTATAACCACAATACCATTTAAAAAAATCACTCCGCAATGCTAAATGCTACCCTTTGACATCTATGCCTAGTCTTCTGAAATCACCTCTTCCAAATAATTAAAAAGACTCGAAAGATATAACAAAATACACATTACAAACAGATACCAATTATATTTGAATGTTTTGCTCATGTAAAACCTCTATGAAGTTCACAAAATAGGCTCCTCTTGAGTATTTTAGATGCAAGACATCATAAACTTAAAAACAACGAATGAAAACATATACTAGAGTATTCTTAATTCCAAACTGAAAACCCAAATGCCCATGGGACAATATATTCACACACTGGGTACTAAACAGCAATAAGAACGACTGATGCACAACTATGTGGAACAATACAGATGAATCTACTACGGTAATGATGAAGATAAAGAAGACAGACACAAAACTGTATACATAAGATTTCAAAATAGTATATAAAAGCAGGTTAAACTCATCTACTATGTTTGCCAACAAAGGTCCATAGAGTCAAAGCTATGGTTTTTCCAGTAGTCCTGTACAGATGTGAGAGTTGGATCATATGGAAGGCTGAGTGCTGAAGAATTGATGCTTTTGAACTGTGGTGCTGGAGAAGACTCTTGAGAGTCCCCTGGACAGCAAGGAGATCAAACCAGGCAATCCTAAATGAAATCAATCCTGATCTGGAATCAATCCAATTGGAAGGACTGATGCTGAAACTGAAGCTCCAATACTTTGGTCATCTGATGTGAAGAACAGACTCATTGGAAAAGACTCTGATGCTGGGAAAGACTGAAGGCAGGAAAAGAAGGGGGCAACAGAGGATGAGATGGTTGGACAGCATCACTGACTCAATGGACATGAGTTTGAGCAAACTCTGGGAAATAGTGAAGAACAGGGAAGCCTGGTATGCTATAGTCCATGGGGTTGCAAAGAGTCAGACATGACTTAGTAGCTGAACAACAACTGTGTTAAAAAATGAAGAGACTGGCTCTCTGAGGAGGGCAGAAGAGAAAAAGCAGACTTTATCTCCATTTTGGTATGAACACCTCATTCAATTCATAATTGACAAGCTTGGTTTCAATATCATAAAATACCTGTTACTGTGATACTTCCTGTTGAAAAAATCTGTAATGTAGCTCTTAGCGATTTTATCCGATAGCACACAGCAGGATGAAGTTCAGGTTCATAACTATACCAAAAAAGCCACAATTAATATAAATATTATAGACTCACAAGTAATTTCAATTTGGTGAGTTATGTTGATTCTTCGAAGACCTACCTGGCATGAGGTCTATTGTTCTTTGTGAATTCTGGCAAACGGATTTCAAATGGCATGTTACACACTGCCAAAACGTTAACAACCTTAAAATCTGTAAATATTACCTTTAGGAGAGAAGTAAAACCAATGAATTATTTTGAAACAAACAAAAAAACTTTACTCATCATGGCAATCTTAATTTTAAATCTTAAATTTTAATCCTTAAAAATAAGAGCAAACAAGATAAACAGAAACATTTAAAGCATGATATAGTATTTTAAGTTACCAGAGACTCCTTAATGCTGTAATTAAGCAGGGAGGGGGGAGCTCAAAAACTTTATTAAAAAATAAACAAAGCCTGAGATGACTGCATGAATAAAATAGTACATCTGAGTCTTCTGAATTTTATTTTAAGATTGTACTTTAAACGGGATATTTAATCTAGCAGCATAAGATGGAAAACAGTGAGGAAACATTAAAGCAGATTCCTCCAAAAAGAGTCAAAATGGAAAAGCTGTTATTTCAAACTCAAAAAGCAGTGGACACTGAGCTCCAAAGGCCAGACTTTTTCTTACATGCAGTAGGGTAAAATGATGTTTCTGCGAATTCAGTTAGATGTTTGCTCATTTGGGGGGACAGAATGAGGAACAGAGAGACAAAATTGTGTCTTTAACTCACTGGGATTTCTCTCAACATCTTGAATGTAATGCTAAGAAAAGAGGCTCCAAGGCTGAAAATAATGTCCTCTCAATATTAATAACTTTAGCCACTTCTACCAATATTTTAATGGTTTTACCTTGTTATCTTTTCAACTGTTCCTAGTAAAACCGCGAATCCGGATGCACTAACTACCTCCACCTCAGCAGAGGCACGAGGCAGAGAGTCACGAGGCGTGCCCAGCGGCCTGCCTTCAGTCACGGCTGTCCACCGCGCTGCTGGCCGGCACCAGCACCCCACGCCCCCCGAACCTCGGTGCCTGCCTAGCGCCTTCCGGCTCAGGGGAGACCGCCGTCATCAGAGAGACCTGACCCCCATCCCCTCCCACCCAAATCCCAAACTGCCCAGGCCCATCTCTTCAGGAACAACAGCCCTCCTTTTTCTGTTATTTACTCATCATTTCTAAGTGACCCAGAGAGTCCAGGATACATATTCATTTTATTCAAAGTTACGCCTCTAGAAACTGTAAGGCTGACCTGCTAGAGACGGTCACCTTACGAGGCTGAGAGCCTGCTAACCTGCGTGTACATGTCAACAGGGCCCGACGGCTCTCGCTCATCATCCTCACACGGCCTTCCTGTGATGATCAAACACAGACTGTGTGTGTGTGCATGTGTGTGTGAGAGTGTGAGAGAGAGAGAAAAGTGAAAAATGTAAGGAGTTGAAAAGTAGTTAATCTATAAGGAAACAAGTCTCCATGGGAAAGAAATTTGTGAAAAAGCCAGGATCCCACAGAAACACCCATGTGGGCAAAGTCTGCCACTACATTTTTGAGCTGAAGGACAGAATTATACAACTTAGAAAAAGGTCAATCATAAGAGGAGTTTTGAGAGGACTTCTTCAAACCATTAAATTATATATATATATTAAATTTACAGAAATAAACTTTTGGGTATCTGTAGCTTGGATAGCTTTTGAAAACGTTACCTGAAATCCTAGTTTCTGGAGACTACGGGCTAAACGTCTGGCACCAAATTTAGCTTCTTCTTCACTATGGTTTCAAAGAAAGAAAAAGATTATCAGTTACACAGGAAATAAATTTTATACTGAGGAACACAACAAACTGTACATGTGATTTTGTTTTCAAGTCTGGAAAAATGTCTTTCCCATGAGGGGAAAATTAAAAAATAAAAACCCAAGTAACATTTACCTTGTTGCTCCAGTGCAAATAATTTTTCCTGAGGACCAAATTGTAGCTGTAATTCTAGGCTTTCTAAGCTTCATTAATACTTTCTGCAAAAAGAAAAGAAAACCAAAAACCCAACAGCTTGGTTAATTTCCACACATGGTTCTACTCTATGTGGCCATTTCATGTTTAAATACTACTTCAAGCTTACCCAAGACTGAAATAACTGTTCTCCAAACCACCCATTCTGAAATGAAGAACTTCACTGAACATAAAGAACGTATTAATTCAAAAGGACATTTAATTAATAAAAAATTCAAGGCCTGTATATATCTCTCACTTTATACTTGAAATCAATGTACTACAAGTACACATTCCGACTTCTCACTCTGCTCACATAACTGGAATTTGTAATTTGCATGGATCCTCGAACATGCCAAACCGTGTATGCCTTAGGAACTTGGCATAGCTGTTCCTTTCATCCGGTATTCTCCTCCTTCAGGCCTCTCACCAGATGTCATCTCTACAGAGAGACCTTCCCTGACCATTTCACCAAAACCCCCATCCCTGCACCCCTCTGTGACTTCCAACCCTGCTCTTCTCTGCTTCATGGTGCTCATTACTTTCTTCCGTGTCTTATAGCTGATATGCCTATTACATACTCATGACTGATGTGCAAATCTTGAATGCAGGAGGAAGTTTGGAGCTGGAGATGTAATTTTAGATTCCTTAGAAACGAAAGGCACTTAAAGCTATGGATTTGGATTAAATTATCTACAGTGTGAGTGTAAAGAGGTCAAGGACTAAGGTCCAAGATAACACGTGAATTTAAATTTTCATTGCAACTCTTCATTTGTGGCAATATTTAATAAATGGCCATAATATATAAAACAGCTAAATATTTTACTGAATATGTAACCAAAAAAGGAACTGGACATTTCTTCTTAAAACTCTTCTTGCATTCTGAGTTCCTCTCTTTCTCTGTCATATGTTGTAATATTAAATTAGAAAGCTAGTAAACCTGGGGAGGCCCAAATTATCACAGGCTCAAAATAAAATCTGAGCTAAAACACATTACAAAATTTCTTACCTAAGTGGCTGAGAAACAGAGCTTTTTCTTCATTTAGTTGTCTTTCTCTACCAGCTTGTCCATCAACTCAAGATGTTAACCTTCCCAGGAATAATAACTTGTCTGCCATATGGCATGCTCAAGTTTCAATGCAGCATTAAGCCTGTCCCTCTCTTTTTAGCAGATTATTTACTTCTTTTTAAAAGGGAAGATGGCATTATTGATGAACATGAAAATCTTTAATTGTGACTCACTGAAATTTTTAATTGAATTTAATTCATCTGTACTTCATTTCTAGCCTGAAGAACTAATGCAAACTTACCAAGATATACTGGCATCTAATTTTTAGAGCTTCAGCAGAGCCTTCATACCCATTCTCAATTTTTATAATAAATGTATAAGGTACTGTCCTCATTCTTTACTTAGTATGTCATTCACAGCACTATAAAATTAGGCTATGTAGCACACATAACAAAAATCAGATACTTACTCCAACATCACGCTTATAAATTACATTTGCTCCCTCTAAAGCAATCTTCCTTAAGTTCAAATGGCATCTTGTTCTAAAAACACAGACTACATTTGTAATTAGAATGTCCAATGCAACATCACTGTCTGCATCCATTGGGGTAGTTTAAAAACTTGGCTTCCCACCACGAAGATCACATCCTGAGAAATAAAAACAAATAATTAAATAATTAAACTCAAATGTTCTGTTAATATTTTGGTCACAAGGAATCTTGAAAACTAAAATGCAAGAAGTAGATCTCTATTTTTTATTTTTCAAGTGTTATTCAAATCATGTCCTTTCTTTTCTCCATGAAAACCATCACTTTTAAACATAACGTGTCATAGAAAGTCTTTGAAAATCTGAATCTAACTTTCACTCCTTAAAACCAATCAGTCAGTACCTTTTACATGCCAGGAACTTGCCAGACTTAACTCCTGCGACTTGCCTTTGCAGCCACCACTTTCCAGGAGTGCCCCGGCCATGGTGATTCTCCAAACACACCATGTCCAAGGGCTGGACTCTCTGTGGTCCCAATGTCCAAGCATTAATGGTACTAAAACCCACCTCATACGACGTGAAAGGGCTATGTAAAGAAGGGCCTGCTTTTTCTCTGTTCCGGTAGGGCCACTGACTTTCTTAAGTTTTAAGACACAGCAATATTAATAATAACATTTATTAACAGACTTTCCTCATTTACTAGTCATTCATTCATTAATCACTTACTGAAAACCTCTACACACGGAGGAGACTGGAGAAAAACAGAAATAAGGCTAGGTCTTCTGTCCTGAGGGAGCTCCCCAGCCTGTGTATGTACACGGAAGCTCTAACCAACAGCTGCTTAGCACAATGCCATTTTTACCAAGACCCCAATCTTATAGAATGCATATCTTCTCAAAATAATGACAGGAATATTTCTAAAAACAAACAAAAATGAGCCCTAGTTTTTACCAAGTACACGATCTACGTCCAGCTAAAGTATTTTCTCTTTGAGTATTCACATCTTAAAAAATAAGTAATGGTAATTCAGTTGACCTACCCCACGAAGAGAAAAATCAGAAAATGGTAACAATGCTACTATAATTATCTTTATAATTCCTTGAAGCACAATATGAAAAAGAACTAGTACTCTTTATAAGGATTCAAATTATTATATGACTAAAAAATGAAGCCAAGAGTCCAAATAAAAAAAAAAATTCTACCTTGTTTTTCTGCCTTTTAGTTTCTGGTAGGACACAATGAGAAGTCAGGTGGAGACTTTTAGCATCTCTGTAGGATCATACCGCATTGAACTCTGTGTATCATCTGAACCTCAACTTCATTCTATTTTCTTCCTTATATTTAGTTCAATCTACCTATTTTTTTGTTTTTCTGTTCTTTGTGCTTGAGCAACCTCAAATGATTCTTGGGTACAAGAGGCGGGGACAGGGGTGGCAGTGATGTCTGAGGGATAGATATATAGGTGGACAGATTAATAAACAGAGGACAGAAGCAGTTATCAGTGGTGATCTTTAAGTGCACACTCAACATTCGACTCACCACCGACTATTCTGAGGACTCAGGCCAATTATACAATCTATCTGTGTCTTGATTTCCTCACCTATGACATGAAATGGACAGTGCCTAATAGTGCCATGGGAATGACATAAAATGTATGAGAAGTACTTAACACATACACTTGGAAAATAGTAACACAAAAAATAACACTGATTAGGGGTAAAAGTTTAAGCCCAAGTCCACAGGTAGAGCAGAGATTTCTTAGCATCACTTTCCATGATTATATCATAACCCAGACATTGTTCTACTTGCTACTAGAACTGGAAGTAACTGTGAGGCAGAGGCTCCTGACTGCTCACCCCAACACCCATTCACCCCTCCTTCACAATGAACAGAACCCAGATGTCTAGCTGGATACACTGTGGCAGAAAAAAAAGAAATCTATACATTTTAGCCTCCCTGGCAACAGACATTCCCCAAGAGGACACAGGCTCTGCACTGTCAAAGAAATGTAAAACAATATGGCTTCATGACTTTTGAGAAGTCTGCTCAGAGGGACCGAATTAACCAGAAGACCCTTTCGCCTTTCTGCTCTTCTTCATTCTTGCTGGATGGAGTCTGGATATGAGAGGTGGAGCTCAAGAAGACATTCGGGATCGTGAGATGGGTGTGGAAGAAGAGTGAGACAGAAGAAGCCTGTGACCCTGATTCTGCGAAACTTCCGATCACCCCCATCATCTTCTAATTCTAGACTTTATGAACGTGAGGGAAAAATCGATTTCTATTTTAAGCCCTCCTGTGGACTTCAGCTATATGCAGCCAGATCTAATCCTGACTGATACACATCCCATGATAAGAGGCCACAAAAAGCATGACTGAGAAGAGAAATTACATATGAAGGAACTATGTTGAATTTACTGCCTCACACAGACTTTTTACATCAAACAGGCTAAAACAAATGATTCAGATCTCCTACTCTGAGTATTACCTGCTGAACTGTCTGGAAAGACTACAAGGATAACATACAAGGAGAAAATAAGTCAAGAAAGAAGGGGGAAAGCAAACTTTGAGAATGCAAAGAAGCCTTGAAATTAATTAAAATTTGATGATTGTTTCCATACATCAGCAACTTAAAATCTAAAAATGAAGTCATGGGCATAGATAAGTTAGGAAGTCTTCATATTTCAGATGAGCAACCTAGCAAACAGTCTCGGAAGATGTATCATTGATTTAAGAGGTTTTAAATCAAGAGTAAAATATGAGAAAGCCATTACTAAGGAAAACAAAGAGGCAGGCATACTATATGAAAACCCCAGATTTTTAAAGCAGTACTAAAAAAGAGACCCATTTGCAAACAGTTTATCTATCTTGTAAAACAAGAGTAGTACTGAAAACGATTCACTTCTTACAGCTAAGCACTTCGTATCACTTTTAAGTAGGATAATTCAAACGGCAATCCAGTGAGAGAGACGAATCTCAGCTTCTACAGAGTACCTGACAGCCTATCATAGTCCTTACAATTCTGAGTGAAGCTAAATCATTTATCAGTGCGTGAAAAATTCTACCTGAGTAAACTTAACTCTCAGCATTAAGGAGGAATGCATTACCTCTAAAATTAGTTCAAAAGGCTCACATTATTCCTAAAACATATACATAACTCTTTTTTATTAATTAATTTAAATCACTGCAGATGGTGACTGCAGCCATGAAATTAAGATGCTTGCTCCTTGGAAGAAAAGCTATGACCAACCTAGACAGCATATTAAAAAGCAGAGACATCACTTTGCCTACAAAGATCTATATAGTCAAAGCTATAGTTTTTCCAGTAGTCATGTATGGATGTGAGAGTTGAACTGTAAAGAAAGCTGAGCACTGAAGAATTGATGCTTTTGAACTGTGGTGTTGGAGAAGACTCTTGAGAGTCCCTTGGACTGCAAGAAGATCCAACCAGTCCATCCTAAAAGAAATCAGTCCTGAATGTTCATTGGGAAGGACTGATGTTGAAGCTGAAACTCCAATACTTTGGCCACCTGAAGTGAAGAACTGACTCACTGGAAAAGACCCTGATGCTGGGAAAGACTGAAGGCAGGAGAAGGGGATGACAGAAGATGAGATGGTTGGATGGCATCACTGACTTGGACATGAGTGTGAGCAAGCTCGAAGAATTGGTGATGGACAGGGAAGCCTGGTGTGCTGTAGTCCATGCGGTTGCAAAGAGTTGGACATGACTGAGCAACTGAACTGAACTGAATTTACTTTTTAATTGAAGGATAATTGCTTTACAGAATTTTGTTGTTTTCTGTTAAACCTCAACATGAATGAGCCATAGGTATACATATGTCCTCATCCTCTTGAATCTCCCTCCCATCTCCCTCCTCATCCCACCCATCTAGATATAGAGCCCCTGTCTGAGTTCCCTGAGACATATGGCAAATCCCCATTGGCTATCTATTTTACATATTATAATGCAAGTTTCTATGTTACTCCCTCCATACATCTCACCCTCTCCTCCCCTCTCCCCAGGAATACTGAAGTCACGTGTCTTTCAATTTTGGTTTCCTTAGGAGTGGGACTGCTGGGTCATGCAGTGGCAGGGTGGGGGGCCCTGAGTGCAGCAGAGCATGCACTTCTGAAGGAGTTTGGCATTATCTCCATTACCTCCACCATAGTTTGCCCTCAGGTCAAACAACAGGGAGGGAACACTGCCTCCCTCATCAACAGAAAACTGGATTAAAGATTTACTGAGCATGGCCCTGCCCATCAGAACAAGACCCAGCTTCCCCCTGTCAGTCTCCCATCAGGAAGCTTCCATAAGTCTCTTTATCCATCAGAGGGCAGACAGAATGAAAATCACAATCACAGAGAACTAATGATCACACGGACCACAGGCTTGTTTAATTCAATGAAACCATGAGCCATGCCACGTAGGGCCACCCAAAATGGATGGGTCACGCTGGAGAGTTTTGACAAAATGTGATCCACTGGAGAAGGGAATGGCAAACCACTTCAGTATTCTTGCTTTGAGAACCCCATGAACAGTACGAAAAGGCAAAAAGATAGGACACTGAAAGATGAACTCCCCAAGGTTGGTAGGTGCCCAATATGCTACTAGAGAACAGTGGAGAAACAACTCCAGAAGAATGAAGAGATGGAGTTAAAGCAAAAACAACACCCAGTTGTGGATGTCACTGGTGATGGAAGTAAAGTTCAATGCTGCAAAGAATATTGCATAGGAACCTGGAATGTTAGGTCCATGAATCAAGACAAATTGGAAGTGGTCAAATAGGAGATGGCAAGATGAAGATTTTAGAAATCAGTGAACTAAAATGGACTGGAATGGGTGAATTTAACTCAGACGCCCATCATATCTACTACTGTGGGCAAGAATCCTTTAGAAGAAATGGAGTAGCCAGCATAGTTAACAAAACAGAGTCCAAAATGCAGTACTTGGGTGCAATCTCAAAAATGACAGAATGACCTCTGTTCGTTTCCAAGGCAAACCAGTCAATATCACAGTAATCCAAGTCTAGGCCCCAACCAGTAAAGCTGAAGCTGAAGCTGAACGGTTCTATGAAGACCTACAAGACCTTCTAGAACTAACACCAAGAAAACATGTCCTCTTCATCACAGGGGACTGGAATGCAAAAGTAGGAAGTCAAGAAACACCTGGAGTAACAGGCAAATTGGGCCTTGTCCAGTACAGAATGAAGCAGGGCAAAGGCTAATAGAGTTTTCCCAAGAGAACCCACTGGTCATAGCAAACACCCGCTTCCAACAACACAAGAAAAGCCTCTACACATGGACTTCACCAGATGATCAATACCAAAATCAGACTGACTATATTCTTTGCAGCCAAAGATGGAGAAGCTCTATACAGTCAGCAAAAATAAGACCGGGAGCTGACTGTGGCTCAGATCATGAACTCCTTATTGCCAAATTCAGATTTAAGTTAAAGAAAGTAGGGAAACCGCTGGACCATTCAGGTATGACTTAAACAAAATCCCTTACAATTATACAGTAGAAGTGACAAACAGATTCAAGGGATCAGATCTGCTAGACAGAGAGCCTGAAGAACTAAGGATGGAAGTCGGTGATACTACTCAGGAGGCAGTGATCAAGACCATCCCCAAGAAAACAAAATGCAAGAAGGCAAAATGGCTGTCTGAGGAGGCCTTACAAATAGCTGAGAAAAGAAGAGAAGCTACAAGCAAAGGAGAAAATGAAAGATATATCCATTTGAATGCAGAGTCTCCAAAGTAAGGAGAGATAAGAAAGTCTTCCTCAGTGATCAGTGTAAATAAATAGAGGAAAACAACAGAATGGGAACGACTAGAGATCTCTTCAAGAAAATTAGAGATACCAAGGGAACATTTCATGCAAAGATGGGCCCAATAAAGAAAAGAAATGGCATGGACCTAACAGAAGCAGAAGATATTAAGAAGAGGTGACAAGAATACACAGAAGAACTGTACAAAAAAGATTTTCATGACCCAGATAACCATGATGGTGTGACCACTCATCTAGAGCCAGACATCCTGGAATGCGAAGTCAAGTGGGCCTTAGGAAGCATCACTATGAACAAAGCTAGTGGAGGTGATAGAATTTCAGCTGAGCTATTTCAAATCCTAAAAGATGATGCTATTAAAGTGCTATACTCAATGTGTCAGCAAATTTGGAAAACTCAGCAGTGGCCACAGGACTGGAAAAGGTCAGTTTTTATTGCAATCCCAAAGAAAGGCAATGCCGAAGAACGCTCAAACTACCACACAATTGCACTCATCTTACATGCTAGCAAAGTAATGCTCAAGATCCTCCAGGCCAGCCTTCAACACTATGTGAACCGTGAACTTCCAGATGTTCAGGCCAGATTTAGAAGAGGCAGAGGAACCAGAGATCTAATTGCCAACATTCGCTGGACCACATATAAAGTAAGAGAGTTCCAGAAAAATATCTACTTCTGCTTTATTGACTACACCAAAGCCTTTGACTGTGCGGATCACAACAAACTGTGGAAAATTCTTAAAGAGATTGGAATACCAGATCACCTTACCTGCCTCCTAAAAAATCTGTATGCAGGTCAAGAAGCAAGTTAGAACTGGACATGGAACGACAGATTGGTTCCAAATTGGGAAAGGAGTACATCAAGGCTGTATATTGTCACCCTGCTTATTTAACTTATATGCAGAATACATCATGTGAAATGCCAGGCTGGATGAAGCAGAAGCTGGAATCAAGATTGCCAGGAGAAATATCAATAACCTCAGATATGCAGATGACACCACCCATGGCAGAAAGCCAAGAACTAAAGAGCCTTCTGATGAAAGTGAAAGAGAAGAGTGAAAAAGTTGGCTTAAAACTCAACATTCAGAAAACTAAGATCATGGCATCTGGTCCCATTACTTCATGACAATTAGATGTGGAAACAATGGAAACAGTGAGTGACTTTATTTTTTGGGGCTCCAATATCACTGCAGATGGTGACTATAGCCATGAAATTCAAAGATGCTTGGTCCTTGGAAGAAAAGCTCCAACAAACCTAGACAGCATGTTACAAAACAGAGACATTACTTTGCCAACAAAGGTCTGTCTAGTCAAAGCTCTGGTTTTTCCAGTGGTCACGTATGGATGTGAGAGTTGCACTATAAAGAAATGAACTGTGGTGTTGCAGAAGACTCTGGAGAGTCCCCTGGACTGCAAGGAGATCCAACCAGTCCATCCTAAAGGAGATCAGTCCTGGGTGTTCATTGGAAGGACTGATGCTGAAGCTGAAACTCCAATACTTTGGCCACCTGATGTGAAGAGCTGACTCACTGGAAAAGACCCTGATGCTGGGAAAGACTGAAGGTAGGAGGAGAAGGGGATGACAGAGGACGAGACGGTTGGATGGCATCACCGACTTGATGGACATGAGTTTGAATAAGCTCCAGGAGTTGGTGATGGACAGGGAATCCTGGGTGCTGCAGTCCGTGGGGTCACAAAGAGTCAGACATGACTGAGTGACTGAACTGAACTGAACTGATGGTGGTTTCCGCCTTATGGCAGAAAGCGAAGAAGAATTAAAGAGCCTCTTCATGCAAGTGAAAGAGGAGAGTGAAAAAGCTGGCTTAAAACTCAACATTCAGAAAACAAAGACCATGGCATCCAGTCTCATCACTTCATGGCAAATAGATGGGCAAACAATAGAAACAGTGACAGACTTTATTTTTTGGGCTCCAAAATCACTGCAGATAATGACTGCAGACATGAAATTTGGATGCTTGATCCTTGGAAGAAAAGCTATGACAAACCTAGACAGCATATTAAAAAGCAGAGACATTACTTTCCCAACAAAGGTCCATCTAGTCAAAGCCATGGTTTTTCCAGTAATCATGTATAGATGTGAGAGTTGGACTATAAAGAAAGCTGAGTGTCGAAGAACTGATGCTTTTGAACTGTGGTGTTGGAGAAGACTCTTGAGAGTTCCTTGGACTGCAAGGAGATCCAACCAGTCAATCCTAAAGGAAATCAGTCCTAAATATTCATTGGAAGGACTGATGCTGAAGCTCAAACTCCAATTCTTTGGCCACCTGATGCAAAGAACTAACTCATTCAAAAAGACCCTGATGCTGGGAAAAATTGAAGGCAGGATGAAAAGGGGATGACAGAGGATGAGATGATTGGATGGCATCACCGACTTGATGGACAGGAGTTTGAGTAAGCTCTCGGAGCTGGTGATGGACAGGGAAGCCTGGCGTGCTGCAGTCCCTGAGGTCACAAAGAGTCAGACACATCTGAGCAACTGAACTAAACTGATGGTGGTTTTATTCCTAGGTTTTCTAAGGAATCTCTATACTGCCTTCCATAGTGGCTGTATCAATTTACATTCCCACCAACAAGTACAAGAGGGTTCCCTTTCCTCCACACCCTCTTCAGCATTTATTGTTTGTAGGCTTTTTGATGATGGCCATTCTGACCGGTGTGAGGTAATATCCCACATTGTAGTTTTGATCTGCATTTCTCTAATAATGAGCGATGTTGAGCATCTTTTCATGTGTCTGTTAGCCATCTGTATGTCTTCATTGGAGAAATGTCTGTTAGGTCTTTTTCCAACTTTTTGATTGGGTTGTTTTTCTGGTCTTGAGTTGTATGAGCTGCTTGTATATTTTTGAAATTAATCCTTTGTCAGTTGTTTCATTTGCTATTATTTTCTCCCATTCTTAAGGTTGTCTTTTCACCTTGCTTATTGTTTCCTTTGCTGTGCAAAAGCTTTTAAATTTAATCAGGTCCCACTTGTTTACTTTAAAACATACCCATAACTTAAAACACAGTTTAAACGCACACACATACACAGCTACAGCTATTAAAAAAAGATGGGGAGAATTAATTCCCAGTGGTGCAGAAATATTCCAAATTGCTTGTAACTATGGTACCTACAGTTCCCTATGGTACCTCGAAGTTCCTTGATAGCTCAGACAGTAAAGCATCGCCTACAATGTGGGAGACCTGGGTTCGATCCCTGGGTCAGGAAGATCCTCTGGAGAAGGAGATGGCAACCCACTCCAGTACTCTTGCCTGGAAAATCCCATGGACAGAGGAGCATGGTAGGCTACAGTCCATGGGGCTTCAAAGAGTTGGACACGACTGAGCAACTTCACTTTTCATGGTACCTATAGTTAAACATCTGGATTATTTATTTCACTTATTATATTATGAAGGTTAAAGACTACATCTTAAAGTCACATCCATGACTTGGCACCATATCTCATACATAGTAAATGTTCTATTACTATTTGGTGAATAAACGCTAGAAAATCCAACAGTTCAATCTTCAGTTTAAATTAAAATTCTCATTAGCTAGAAGCCCAAACTATTATTTTTTTTAGTACTGGGTATGGAAAAATTTAAAAAAAAGAAAAAACAAAAAACAAAACTAAAAACTCCTGAAGAAACTGTTCAGGTCAAGTCCAGCCTGCTTTATTTATTTATTTATTTATTTTTTCATTTATTTTTGTTAGTTGGAGGCTAATTACTTTACAATACTGTAGTGGTTTTTGCCATACATTGACATGAATCAGCCATGGATTTACATGGAACCATTAAGTTAGAAGCAAAATGAATCTAAAGCAGAGTGAGTGCCACTAGTCGACTAAATCTCAAAATTGACGTAAACTAACCATAAGTGTTTAGTTGATGATAATACATTATTATTAAAGAAAAACAACACGTAACAGAAAGAAAAAAAACAAGAACTAAAGCAAGTCTGAAACTTCAGTTCCAAAGCCACTCATTTTCATTTAAATGAAGAAGAGCTAAGAGTCTTTTTCTTCCCTACATGCCCCTTAATATCCATGAAAATGCTTATGTGGTGTTCTTTACTGTATTTCACGATGGCTTACACATTTAAAACTTTTAAACTTGTTTGCATGCATCCAAGGGAAATATGTTTCAGCAAATCCACAAAAAAAGAATAGCATTTTAAAGTGGCATTTAAATTTACAAAGCTGTTAAGCCTGCTAACACTATAGCACAAAATACTTAAGACAACATAAATGACAAAAACAAACATCTATGTTCCTACCACCCAGCTTAAAAAAGTATAATTTACAATACAATGGATGTCTCCCCTCTTACTCTTCTCCTAGATAAGGTCCTCATTCCTTTCCTCTGGAGAAAACTCTATTCTGAAGGTCAGAAGACCTCATCTGAAAACTGTCTTGACTTGTTTCTTGTTTCCTTTGTGGATTTTAAAAGATTGATTCAATTTAAGAGTTTTAAGACATTTGATGTCTTCTATTTCTTCCTTGATCAGTTTTCCCAAATTAAATTTTCTTGGCAAATTTTCCAGTTCTTCTAAAATTTAACATTTTATGGCATATAATTTTTTATGGTTTTCCTACAAATTTTAAAAACTCAACTTCAGTATACTTATCTCTTCATCATAGTATCATTTATCCCTGCTTTTTTTTTCTATCATCAATCTTGCCAAAAAGTTCTTTTGCTTTTTGTTTGTTCAAAGGAAAAACTATTGGTAGTTCAATCCTCTTTATTAAATTTTTTTTTTTTTTGCCTTATGTTCTTCCTTCTACAGATCTACTCTTTTCTTGATTTCTTATATTGGAAAGCAAATTGGATGCGTAATATGTCAGTTTTGAACTTTTTCTCTCTTCTTGTATGAGCATTTAGAGCAATGACAACCAAGTGCATTCAGTATATCTGAAGTTGGATATATAATGCTTTCACTATCCCTTGATTCTA
Source organism: Cervus canadensis (assembly GCF_019320065.1). Taxonomy (NCBI): domain Eukaryota; kingdom Metazoa; phylum Chordata; class Mammalia; order Artiodactyla; family Cervidae; genus Cervus; species Cervus canadensis. The sequence goes on along the minus strand of NC_057418.1, from coordinate 7,847,029 downwards.
ACAATAGCTGCATTTCCATTATTATTTTTCTTAAGGCTATTTATAAATTCTTTATCTTTAGACATATGTAGCTTTTAAAATCACTAGCAATGAGGAAGTGCTAACTTAAAAGAATGAGATACCACTACTCATACTGGTAAACATCAAACATTGTTGATGAATGCATCTTGAGAAATTATTCAACTGGGAAAAACATAAATAAAGATGATATACTGCAATTCTGTTAAGAGAAACCTACGTGCCAGTGCAGAAGGGGTTGGTTAAATAAACCATAGCGCAGTCTAATACAACAGACTACTGAAGTGACTCTATAATTATAACTACATGGATATAGACAGAGGTTCACAATGTGAAAACAAACATACATTTGACAGAGTTCACTTTGGTTTCCACACCTACGTATGTACTAAAAATGCCAAAACGTTAACAATTACCCTACTCAGAGAACTGGCAGCAGGGTGACTGGTCCTCTCCCCACTGCCCGAGGCCTAACGTTGAGACGTGATCTAACAAGGTGTTTTGTCCTGTTTCTCAAGTAAATGCCAAATATGAGTTTGTCAAGTATTTCCTTCTAATAAAAAGCAAAGCTGAAAGTTGAAGCTGTCCAACTTCAGGAAATAACATATTTCTAGCATTGTATTAAGATGCACCATTGAGTTGAAGCATGTTTTTATGGACAACTTAGGTCCTCCTGGTGGTATTCCAAGCGCAACCTTAAAAGCATCAACTGGAAAACATCGCCACCTCCTGGTTTTTAAGACAAATTACATCCAACACTACCACATTTAGAATTTTCCAACCAGGAAAGAAGGAAACCGCAACCCACGCTAGCCAGTGTTCTTGTCTGGGAAATGCCATAGACACAAGGGGGCCTGGTGGGCTGCTACAGTCCCTGGGGTCACAAAAGAGTTGGACATGACTTGGCAACTGAGCACACCGGGAAAGATGGTTTAAACTAAAAGGGCACAACAAACGCTGTTACCAAAACAAAGCAAAAATAACCCTAAAAGCTAACAAAAAGCCAAAAGAATAAAATAAAACTGGGAATACAGCAAAGTAGATTCCGGCTACTTGTAAGTGTACTTAAGCTGAATCTGAGGATACGGTGGGTGGGTCCTCAAAGGTTTAACCACAGAACCACTCTCCATGGCTTGAGAAATGGCAGGCAGAGACAGAGACTGGATACAGTCCAGTTGCAAACACACTGTGAGCCCAGGTGGTGTCCTAGGGATCGCTCTCTCCTACGAACAAGACATGCCACCCAAACTAACTGCATATTCCTTATAAAGCTCCAAAATAGCAGTTTAGGAGAGAGACACTTTGTGTTCCTGATTCCAACAGATTACTCAACCATCTCTCACTACACACCTGTGACCAAGATGGAGAAAGGCTAAAATTCTGCCTTTTACAAACAGGGTCTCCTTTCACACAGGTTTAATATCATAGTACAGCATAATCCTTACAAAGAGGGTGCCGCCCTAGCGTTCACATTTAGGTGTGTGTCACTGGGTAAGTTACCTAACCTCTCTCTTAAGTCCCAATTTTCTCTTCCGAAAAATTGGTGATAATATCATCGTATCCCCCAGGGTGTTTTTAAGAAGTAGGGACTAATTATCTGTGTTAAGTACACAGCATACAGCGTGTATTCACTAAATGGTAACTATTACCATTTAATAGATTCACAGGTATAATATTGTAACCAGATGGTATTAATGAACTGACACAAAACTTGAGAACAATCATATTAACAGATAGGAAAAAAAAAAAAAACCAGACCATAATAGGTTAGGCAGGGGTCAGCAAAATAACAACCAATGGGCCAGGCCCTGATTTTTTTTTGAAAAGTCTTACTGAAACATAGTCATGCTCATGTGTTTACTTAATGACTATGTGGCAGACATGAGCAGTTGTTAAAGTGAAAGTGAAAGGCACTCAATGGTGTCTGAATCTTTGCGACCCCATGGACTATACAGTACATGGAATTCTCCAGCAGAATACTGAAGTGAGTAGCCTTTCCCTTCTCCAAGGGATCTTCCCAACCGAGGGATTGAACCCAGGTCTCCCGCATTGCAGGCAGATTCTTTACCAGCTGAGCCACAAGGGAAGCCCAAGCAGTTGTGACAAAGACCAAGAGACCCACAAGCCTAAAGCAGTTACTATCTGGTCCTCTAAGAAAAAGTTTGCAGATCCCCAGGCTAGTGCAATGGGGCAGTATCAATAAAATAACATCTAATGTAAAAAAGTTTACATTTTTATTAAGATGAATAAAACATCTGTATACCATGGTCCTTGATTGGCTCCTGGTTTGAACAAAACAGGTGCTAAGATCTGAATACGGTAGATAATTTGAATATGTTAGATAGTATTAGGGAACTGCTATTAATTTTGCTAGGTCAAATAATAAGAGTGGTCATACAGACGATTATGCTTCTTTTTTAACATGCATATTGAAATAGTCAAAGGAAAAATGCCATGTCTGGAATCATCATCTGAACTCAGTAATAAACAGATTTGGTAAAGTTTCAGATGATCCCCTCAATATCTGGAATCTTGCCACAGGAACCAAACAAATTAGGACAATTTCAGTACAGAATAGATCTGGATCATAGGTATAATTTTAAGACAATGAAATGCCATATTACTGCCTCAACTCTTAATAATGATTAAATCTAGGCAAAAGGATATAAGGGTATTCATCACACTGCTCTCCGTACATTTCGATCTAAACAATGTCCATAATAATTTTTAAAAGCTGTTTAAAAAGAAAAACAAATTTCCTCACGATAGGCCACACTAAGATAATGTGGGCGTTAATTATATATATATATATATATATATATTTTAAAAGAAAAACCAGATCAGATAAAGTATTCAGAGCAAAGGAATTACTAGCCTCTCTGCTACTAAAACATCTAGAATATCCTGATCTTATCATTTAAAGAGGGCACTGATATCCAGATACCCAGAGGAAAGTAGGATGGCGTGAGATACAAAAATAGTTGTGTGAGGAAAGTCTCAGAACATTTAGCACAAGACAGCAAAGACAGCAGTTGCTTTCCAACGTCTGAATAAAAAGGAAACTGAAAAATCCAAATGAAGGCCCAGAGAAGGAGACCTTATGAAACCACACCAAAAACCAAATACCTGCAAAGCAGGAGGCTCCATGGAAGATAAGTGGCCAAAAAAACAGAGTCAGGGCAAGATAAACTGGAGTGTTATACAATGAGTCTTTTATTAGGTAAAAGATGTGACTAGATGGTTTCTAAGATGCCCATCTAACTTTCAAATCCCAGGATTCCAACATCTTAGATGAAGACATACTCTAGACACATTTAGGAATTACATACTACATTTCAATTTTCAGTCTAGAACTATTATGTAGTTTAGTTAAATTGACAACCCATTCTGAACTTCCCACTTTTCCTTCAACAAGCACTTGCATTCAAATGGGCAATAAAGGGAGAAAGTTGGATGCAGTGAGGAGCAGCAGCTCAGGCAGATGACCAAACTGCAGAAGCTCCGTCTAACCTGCTGACATCACACTACGAAGACATTTCTGGTGTGGCCCAAAAGCTTACACTTTACACCAACAGTTCTCGGTGTTGGCATTTTTGTGTTCTAGTCACAGGCAGAAAATTGTATTAACAATATGCCTGGCCACAAAAATCCTTGTATATTCTAAAGGAAAGGATTCTGAAAAGGATTATATAGTATACTACTCATATTACAAAAAAACAGTTAACAAATGCTTAAGTAAAAGAAAAAGTATGTACAAAACCATAATTTGTTGTTATTCAATTGCTAAGTCTTGACCGACTCTTTGTGACCCCATGGACTGCAGCACGCCAGGCTTGCCTGTCCTTCACTATCTCCCAGAGTTTGCCCAAACTCACATCCATTGAGTTGATGATGCCATCCTCTATCTTCACTACCTCCGACTTTTTCTAAATACTAATTCTGAAGACTGGTGTCAGAATAGTTATTACAATTTTTAAAAATCTACATCAAGAGAGTTACAAATGCTGTTTTTCTCTAGTTTTTATTTTACGTTGGAGCACAGCTGATTTACAATGCTGTGTTACTTTCCAGTGCATAGCAAATGATTTAGTTACACATGTACATATGTCTATTCTTTTCCAGAGTCTTTTCCCTTACAGGTTATTACAGAGAAAGCTACTATTTTTTAAACAACGCTGATGGTTGCCAGCAACCATCTATTTAAAAAATCAGTAAGGAGAAGTATATTTTATGTTTCAGTCAATAAAAATATCTGTGATGATGCCTAAAAGGCAGTGGAGGAAAATTTAAACAATGCTGATTTTCTAAATGAGTGCTTAAGTCACTGGTTTACACCATCATAAAAAGTTCCAGTACAAAAACAAATCTGTCTGCAACGCTGGAGACCTGAGTTTGATCCCTGGGTTGGGAAGATCCCCTGGAGGAGGGCATGGCAACCCACTCCAGTATTCTTGCCTGGAGAATCCACATGGAAAAAGGAGCCTGGTGGGCTACAGTCCACGGGGTTGCAAAGAGTTGGACACGACTGAGCAACTAAGCATTTTGCAATTTAAGAATACATAATCTGATACTTATCCTATATTAACAATGTTTAAACAGTAGCCTGTTTAAGGGTTTCACTATTTTAATATGTACTAAAATGTACCTGTGACGTAAGAAAACTTGGGTGTTAAGGTGTGGACTCTAAAATGGATGCTATGTGACAAGGACTGACTCTAAACTGTGCAAAATACGAACAACACTATTTACTCACCAGACGACTGAGTTGAGGGATTAATGAGCACCTCACAAATTCTAACAGTGTGGGGTTCAGTCGCTAAGTTGTGTCCGAGCCCTTGATACCTCATGGACTGCAGCCCACCAGGCTCCTCTGTCCATGGGATTTTTCAGGCAAGAATACTGGAGCGGGTTGCCATTTACTTCTCCAGCACAAATTATAATGTGCTCTATTAAAGTAACATTACACTAGGCAGTGCTAACATTAATTTAACTAATGTACTATTATAAGAGGAAAAAGTATATTTTGCTGAATACAACTTGAAATCTGGGGATTCAAACTCAAAGATAAGAAATCTGGCATAAAGATTCCTTACTATGTAAAAGAATTTTGGCTAGATTTCTTAGTATTTCAAATAAGCGGTCTTAACATGTGATTTTTACAGATTATATGTCATTTTCTGATTACATAAGAAATACTTAAAGAAAAAAAGTCATCTATAGTCCCACCACTGTGATAATTACTACTGTTTTTCTATCTTCATATGGGCACATGTTTTGAGGCTGCTAAGTCCACATATTTATTTGTATATACTAAACAAGGTTGAGCTCAAATGCATATGCTGTTGCATCTAGTCAACACAAGATTTTGTAAAAACATCTGCAACTTTTGCTAAGAAAAATAGCAACATTGAATTCATTGATTTTCCTTGAACACTAATGAAGGAGAACTTTTCAAATATTAATAGTTATATTTACTCTAGGCTAATTGCCTCATATCTTTTGCTCATTTTCCTTCTGAGATATCCTACTGATTTTATAAAAGCTCTTATATGTAAAGAAGTATCAGTCTTTTGCCTGCTTGTGCTATTTCTTCTGCTAAAAATGATCAATGCCTATTTCTACACCTGGCTCATTCCTACTTGTTCTACAGCTTAGCGTTACCTTCATTCATAATCAGTTCTACAACAATAAACGGTAATCTGAGCATCAGGCCCCATCCGATCCAGTAGTGAGGAGACGGCAGAGGGGACAGCAGGCGTTCTCAGCGAGGCCAGCAGTGTGAACTGTTCAGACGTGAGGAAGGGCCAGTCCGGCTGCAGTGGGAAGAGGAAGGGGCACGAGACCGGCTGGAGACGCAGGGAGGGGTTAAGTCCTGCCTTCCAGACCATGTTAAGGAGTTTCACATTTATCCCAAGATAATGGTGGGCTAAAGAGAAGCAAGAAATGACATAATGTATTTGCTTTTCATGAGACTCTATTTATTGCCATTTCTTTAACAAGAGAATGGAATCCAAGGCAAGAAAGGGGGGAAAACTCAGTCAGGTCCGCTGCTGCAGTCCCGGTGAGAAAGGCCAGCAGTGGGAGCAGGGTGGATGAGGACGCCAAGCAGCAGATCAGAGATTTTTTAGGAGACAGAGGGGACAGAGCTTTGTGATGGATATGGCGAAGAGGAAAATGGAGATGGAGTATGACTTCAGGTTTGCGGCCTAAGATACCATCTATTGGGACAGGGACGCTGGAGGCAGAGCAGGCTTGCAAGGGGAGATGGGGAAAGGAGCAGGGGCTAAGGATTCTGTTTTTGACCTGTTGATTTGAAGGAACTTGTGAGACATCCACGGGGAGAAACAGAGAATCAGATAAGAGTCCACTGCTCAGGACAGGCCTAGGTATAGACTGGAGGTGAAAACTTAGAAACCCACATGTAGAAGGTAATTAAAAGCACGCTGAATAAAATAAGAAATCAAAGGTACTAAGACCTCTGGTCTCCAAGACTGAGCCAGGGCATCCATTACCATGATGAACACCCTGAGACCCATGACCATGCTGCTGGGGACCCACTACACTCACACTACAGTGAAATCTCGTATTTCGGTGTCTCCATGGTAGACAATAAGCTCCTCAGAAGAATGATCAATTCTTACTTGTTTCTGAACCCAAGTCTTGGCATAGGTCCCAAGGCATGAAACACATTCAATGAAGTGTCTGTGAGAGGTTAACTGTTAGCTTGAGATTATTAAAAAGCAGTATCTCCACACACACACAGAGAAACAAGTTTTAGGAGCCCAGGCTCTGCAGCAGATTACTTGGGTTAAATCCAGACTCTACCACTCATCAGTCACATGACTTGGGCAAGTTATTTAACACCTTTGTGCCTCAACTTCCACATCAGTAAAATAAGGCGGATAACAGCACCTAGTGCCAAGTGTCAGGAAAACTAAAATTTCATGCAGAGCATTTAGCATAGTACTTGTACATGGTAAGCATTCAAATTTAGCTATTCTTATTGTTACTATTATTATCTTCTTCCTTCATCTTCCATGGATAGAGAAATGTGCAAAAATGGAAAGGATTTCCAGTTATTCATTGTGGTCCTCCAGCTTTGGAACACAAAAACAGATCATGTTGCTTCAGGTCTAAAAGCAAGGGTAAAAATAAAACAATTTTGATGTATCTGGTAAATGATATCAGTATTTAGAAAACAACTAAATTTAACAGTGAATTAAAAAAAAAAAAGACCTAACAATAACAAAATCATTTCAAACCAAAACAAAAAGTAGTTGTTGACTATGTTGGGGTTTTTTTTGGGGGGGGGGGGGCAGTGGGAATATGGAGGAGATGGAGATAGGAATTGACAAGAAGAAAGAGTCTGACCGAGTCTACAACAAGTTACAAAACAGACATCTGCTAACGTGTACTTAGCTACGTACCTGCAAAAATAGGAAAACTATCATTTAAAAAATCAGGAAGTTTATCTTTTTTACAGAGAATCTTGATATCTGCCTTAAGCTACCCATGATAAGTAACTACAATTTGTGACTAATCTAGTCATTACGCTGATGCTATTAACACAGCAGTCTTTTTTCAAGATTGTCATTTTCTTTGCAAGTAAAAATGTTAATTCATAAAAAAAAAAAAAAAAATGTTAATTCATGAGGTTGCTAACAAACTGAATAAACCCTCTTTCAGCTTGTGGCTGGTGTCAAGGTTGGCATGTATAAAGATAATTTTTCTCCGTATCCTAATTTTTATTTCAAGGGTGTGAATGCAGGATTCAAGCTTGAACTTCTGACGGCTCATGAAGAATTTAATCCAGAGAAAGCACTGCAAGGTGAAAACACAACAGGTGGAATTTCCTATTTTGACAGTTTCCTTTCAACCACTTTTATAGGCTTACCTTTCATATGAAATGTCTGTTCTAATGGAGACAACCTGTTTAAGGTCTGAGTCATGAATGAGTGCCATTTTAAAAACAGGAAGGTAAGATTATGAAATTAGCTATTTGGAAAATAGTATACAGAGGTCAAACTTTTCTAGTTAAAAAACAGTTTTTGCTATTTAGTGGGAAAAAAAAACAACCCATAACATTTAAATAAAAGCAAACAGGACTACAGGGTGACTGCCTTCCACATGTTAGCACCAGTAAGAACGTCTTGTTTTGCTCAGAAATGAGCAGATCTTGCACTGACTGAGGGCTGTATCTCTCAAAAAAGACAAATGTGTGCAACTCGGCCAAAGAGCAGAAGAAAGCCACAAAAATGTTCTGACTTAGAAACTTCTTCAAATTCAATGTGCAGAGGACGGCAGGGCACAGATTTAAAGCTAGCACAACGCTAAGTGAGTAACTGATGATAACGTACAAGAAGTGTTCTAACAGAGAACACACAAGAGCGATGAGGGGCTTTTCTGATGGGTACACTGGTTCTTAACTTCTAAGAAAAAGCCCAAACAAAACAAAATAAAAGCTGTAAAGAGGCACAAGCCCCAAAGATATTGATTAACTAACCTTTGCATGGCCCTGATTTTAAAAACATTTCCAAGTTGTTTCTAATGGGGCAGTCGGTTGAGAATCACTGGGCTGAAACGCCACAACAGGTCAACAAAATGATGGAATTTCCCTCTCAGGAGGTCCTTAAAATGGGTTATAGTCTCATATCAGGGCTGTTTATCATAGAGAACATCAAGATTTCCGCACTCTGTTTCCCATGCGTTGTTTCCTTAACTCGGATTCATGCATTAAATTGTCACAATCTGCCTTCTGCCTCTGCCTGGGATGAAATGTTACAAAAGAACTGCTCCAGAGCATAAAGCACTGGGAATCCCTGATTCCCCACATTCTTCCTCACTATCCCCTGTCCTTGGCTTCTGAAGCACCTTTCCTAGGTTCTCCTCCTATCTCAAATATTGCTCTGTCTGCCTCTTAAATCATAAATTCTTCAGGGAAGTCCGTGACAGTGCCTTAAAAGCTCAACAACGGGTTCTAGAGGGCAAACTCCCTTGGAATCATATCCACACTAACCTGGATAGGTATCTGAGGAAGCCACTGTTTTCTTCATATTTTCAAAAGGATTTAAGATCCTTGAAGATTATAAATCATTGCCTTAAATACTTTTAAATTTAAGCCTTCCAGGCTTCAATCACTATCCATAAATTTTGGGGTCTTACTTCAATCCTAACCTATAAGAGATTGAATCTAGATTCCTATCTGTTAGGCATATTCATTGAGCTAAACCAATGTATCCAAAACAAATAATTAATCCCCTCAGAAATACTTGCTCAGAATAAAATGGTCAGGTAAGGAGCCCTCCTGACAGTTGTCCTCTAGTGGAAGAAACAGACAACAGACAGACGAGCAATGAGAATAATTACAGAATGTGATCTGTGTTACAAAGGGAATGACGAGAGAAAGTGCACAGTGATCCAGGAAGGCCTCTTAACTGCCTCGGAAATGACAATTATTTTTAAAAGGAGCTCTTGAAGGCTGAGGAGGAGCCAGTTATATGAAACCCTGAGAGAAGAGACTCCAAGCAGAGGACACTGCAAACGCAAAGGTACTGATGGTACTCAACTGTCTACAGACCGCAGGCGCTGTGAGTCTGAAGAGAACGAGTTCACATACACGTGTATCTTTGCAATGTGGCTTAGTAGCTGGCACTTGGGTCATAAACTCAATAAGTAGTTGGTGAATTAAATGCAGAAGGACACCTGAAAGAAAGAACTGTGGAGCTGGGAGGCTGCTAAGTGGGAAGGGGGTGGGGGAGGAACGGACTGAGAGGTTGGGGCTAGTAGATGCCACTATTCTATGTAGAATGGATAGACTACAAGGTCCTATTGCATAGCAGGGAACTATATTCAATGTCCTGGGATAAACTATAATGAAAAAGAGTATAAGAAAGGATATATGTATTTGTGTAACTGAATCACTTTGCTGTATAGCGTAAGCTACTAATAACACAATATTGTAAATCAACTATAGTTCAATTAAAAAAAAAAGAATTGTGGGGTTGGGGAATAAATGGGGAGAAGGAACATTCTCCAGTGAAACAAAAAGAATCTTAGACGCCTCAGCTATTCAAGTTCTCCAGCAGAATTCTATTACTTTCTTATCTCACATTCTGGTCTGTTCCACTTAGTGCTTCCAGCGTCTAACAAGGCATTACCACTTTCAGTTAAAAGTCCCATGTTCTAAAGGGTAACCGTGTTCCAGGAGTTTTCACAAATACAGACGTATAATACATATCTGATGTAAGGAAGGAACTATTTTGATTAAAACACACAGACCAACCCTTAGCTCTTCTGGTATATATTCCCTGTCCCTTTCCCTAAGCTACACTGTCGATTTCAGCCCCAAGGGTCCTAATTCATCCATATCCTAAGTTCCTTTCAGGGTAGCTGGTTACAGACTAGCGACTCTGTCAGTTACCTGTAGCACAGCAATCATCGGTTTGATAATAAAGCCATTACTCCTCTCTTTACAAAGTGAGAGTGAGGATACAATAGAGATAAATTATAGTTTCAGACATTTGAAACTCTTCCCATTTAACAGGCCCCAAACAAAAAGCCTAGTAAGAGTAACTTTAAAGGCACACATTATTAATATATACACAAATTAACAATCATCCAAGTAGGTTTACACTATGCATTGAAGTGGAATTTTCTAGATTACTGGCCAGCCAAAGATTTTCTCTAAAGATTTACACTGGCAATATGCTGCTGTGATGATGAAAAAAAAAGCGTTATTCACAGATTAATATGATTTTTTTTAATCAGCTGTGACTGTTGAACCATGTCATATCCCTTATCTCAGCTTCTCCCCCACAAACAAAAAAGAGGAGAGAACTGAATTAAGAAATCTGGTAGACTTTTGAGATGAGCACACCAGGTTTGTTTCAGGAAGGTCCAATGAACTGGTGACTGTGTCTTCTACATAGCTGTGGCTCCTACCACCACCCTAACCTGCCACATCCTGGGATGTGGTCAACCCACAAGCAGTTAAGGGAGGCTCATTACAACCTCACTAGGCTGCACATGCATACAAGAAACTGGAGATATACAAGATGTTCACCAAAGCCATAAGCAGGTGAAAGAAAAAAGGTTTTGGGGCTCAACAAAAGTATTTGGCAAATTAAAAAGAAAAGGTTCTTGTTTCATAAAAGCTGCAGGTTCCTCATGAACCTAAACAGAGGTTCAAACAATGACAGAATCTATTAAGTGTTGGCCACATTCACAAACCAAATGCCCATCTTCAGATCTGCACTTTGGGGTTACACACTGGTTTTATTATCTTCATGTGTGAAAGATGGCAACATCTGACCCTGAAAAAGGGTGATGTTGAGAACACCAGGGAAATATTAACCATGTGATAGAATAAAACACCTAGCTTTTATTCTGGGCAATAGTACTGACACCTTGAAGACCTGTTGTCATAAAAGTTCCCAACACAGTCCTCAGAATATCTAAAATTAAAGGATACATACATGTGCATGTGTGTATATGTATATATATATGAAACAGCCAGGATCATTTCCATGCTTATTTCAATATTTTTTTAGATCTAGAATCCATGATGGCTATAGGAATTATGTACAATATTACATCAATACTTCCTCTATTGTGGCCAATGTAGTTATTAGTACTCAATGAAATCAACAGTATCAACTAGATGTCACTCTCTTCAAAAAGGAAAACAAAAGTCACACCTCTAAACACAAACATATTTGCCAATCTGGGGGAGGGAGGGTTATAAAAACCAACTAAAACAAAAATTGCACAATATGGAAGAATTATAAAATTTTACCCCTGAATATTGAAAGCAAAACATACTTTTAATAATGTGTTTTATATAAACTTCCATGTCTTATAAAAAATATTATTTCAACTAAAACCTAAGACCTATACATTAGCCAAAAATAGGAGAGAACAATTTGCGATTTATTATACTTAAGCAGAAATATTCATTTTCTAGTCAATAATTTCAAAGGTCCATAGAGCTAAAACATTTGGACTTAGCATTAAAAAAATTAGCCACTTCAACAGCAGTCTAATAAACAAAGATATATTTACCAGGTTATTCCCTGATTAGGCAGCCTCAGTATTTGGTGTCAACCTGATCATAAACAAATAATCTTGCAATCATTTGCAGTCATCCCTGAGCGACTTGGACTATCAGAGCAGAGCAGCAGTTTCAGCTGCCTCTAAAATGACAAGAAAGCTACTATGAAGAGCACATTTATACTGACACAAAAACCTCAAGCCAAATGGGCTGACAATGACATCAGCAAGTTTCAAGTTTACCATCACCTATGGTTATACAAGTAAAAAACAGTGTATTCTAAAGAAAGACTAATTCTGCTAAATGAAACCATTGGGGTCTATTCCTTTTATTCAGAAGTACCATACAACTAAACAAGCAGTCGAGTCCACAGGGAAATAGCATTTCAATAGCTGCAACACGGTGCCAGACCAGCCTTTGTTGGCCTTCCTTTTCCAAGAAACAGAGATGTCTCTTTTTACTGAGTCCATCTGCCATAAGTGATAACCAGATGTCTGTGTGACGATTCAAAATTAAAACAAAAGTCCTTCCCCCTCCCAAGACCTAAGAGCAGAGATGAGTCCAACAGGCAGCACTATAAAGCGTTTCAATGTTTTAACAGCCTCCGAATGAAAGAGACAAAGCGGCTCCCCTTTAAGGTACCACCCCAGAAAGCACCAGCCAGCATCTCTTCAGCTAACTTCCCAGAACACTGTACTAAGTGCCTCACACTTCCTGATCACAGCAACCCTGTGAGGTGGTACTAGTATTAACCCCATTTGACAGATAAGAAACTGGGGAATGGAGGCAGTGGGAAAACTTGCTCAAGGCCATCCCGCTAACAAGCAGCATCGCCACCAACTGAACATAGGCAACCTGTATCCAGAGTCCCTGTAAGCGCCAAACAAACCCTAGTCTCAAGAAAGTACAACAGATTTTGATCAAAATTGATTTTACAATGAAAACTGTTAAGTTATCAGAAGGAAGAAAGTGAATGCCTGATTCTCTGAAACCATGTCATTAATAAAAACAAATTCTGACTTCTTTTAAAATGTCCTGAGTTCTCACCTACTGAATTACAAAAAAGTGTATCATGTATCAGTGTCTATGGACAGCAGTCTACGATGGTAACGATGACAATTAAAGTACCAAGAGTCATCCACAGAGGTCCTGAGAAAACCGTCCATAAAGATGCAATCTGATTTTCAGTATTCTTTCTGGACAGATGAATACTGCATGGTCAAAGTCGCCAGTCAAAGTTTTATGGTGCATTTTTTGGGGGTGAAATTTTAAACAGCTTCATTATGGACTCACACATGAAGGCTGATTTGAACTGTCCCAGAATTCACCTTAGTATATTGGGGTTTTTGTTTTTTAGTATTTAGTGGGATCCCCAGCAGCATACTTCGCATTACAAAACAAGCCCTTTAAACCAAATTGTGAATTTTATCGCCTGTTAACTACATGAAAAGACCAGATGGGTACAATTTTTGATATGACCTGATTTCTTTCTACTAATGACACAGTTCTAGAATCTTGTTTTTTCACAACTATACAAACATACTCACTCCATTTTTCTTCTAAATCAAAGCTTGTGTCACAATACAAGAATCAAATTTGTCTACATGGCCTGGGAAGACCTCAGATAAATATACTCTTTTACCCTTTTGAAATTACTCAAAGTGACAGTCATGGGACAAGAGCAAATACTGTATCAACTCAAAGCAGTGAACCATTAGTTTTATTATTTGAATTGGTCAGAAAAAAAAAAGCCATAATCAAGTTTGAGAAATTTTGCTGCTTAGAATATACAGCCAATATAAAAGTTTAATTTTAGGCATCAGGATTAGATTCCTAACTAGATTAGATGTCTAAAGGTTCCCTTCATCTACTAGATACATCACTGAAAGGAAAGAAATAAAATACGTATATCCTTTAATTAATGTTAATCTTCAAAACACACACACACAAACATACAACAGGGTGGCAATTTACAGTCCTGATCCCCAAGAAACGTCTAATTCACCAGGCATGATGAAATCCATACACCGGTAGTAGAGCACCAGGAAGCATATAATAAAGGATTTAAAATTCAGATTTGTGTTTGTCACGTTCTGGTGTCATTTCCCTGCTATCTACAAGTGCATAAAATGTGCCTGATGAGAGACACCTTTAATCCAGCTTTATACACCTGACCGTGGCATCAGATGTATTAAAGATACAAAAAATACGGGTATAAATTGCAGGAAATCTTTATTTATTAATTCAAATACCACAATACAGCTAAATTGCCAAAGCACTACCGGTTTTGAGAACATTGTGGAAACATTCTACTATTATCAATTCTAAAATCCACTTAAACTTTATTTTTCATAGCAATAATTATTCATCACATGGGCTATGATGCAACAGAAAGAAATCAATCACTAGGTAATTATATGCCTCCTTCACCAAAAAACAGCACTGATACCCACCTTAACTAAATTATACAGTATTTGCTGATTTTTAAATAATGTGCCACATCCATGCTAAGAAAGAACACTCTCCAGAAGTTAAGAAGTTTTCAGCTGTAAATTTTCCATTTATTCATTCTACTCTATAGCAAATTCTATACATTCTATATACACATCTACAAAAATTTTGATATGACAATTTCCCACATATGAAAAACAACTGTGGGATTCACTTAGTTTTGCCCTCTAATTTGGCAAAGCATAATTTCAGTCAAGTACTCAGATGCAAAATGATCTGAAAAGCTGGATGTTAAGACAAGGTTTTTAGAGTACAAATTATGAAAATCTAAGGTTCAATTAAAAACACAGAGCAGACTGTACTAGATCTTTTATCTTTTTTGTTTTTAAGTGACTACATCTTCAATTACAGTGTTACCATGTGGACTTCTGTAACACCTTTTATTCCTAAAAGTTCAAATATTTTTACATGCCTTATTTCAGTACAGTCTTGATTCTCAGCATAAGGCTCTTACCTGTCATATTGTACAACCAACAGCTGTTGGTTCAGAATGAGTACAGAACATCTGACATGAACACTCCATTCTCAATATAAGCAGAGGGATACAGAAGGAAAATGTAACAGACAAAGTAACATTAACGAAAAGGATTCACAGGCCAAGGATACATGTTGGAAACTCCCTAAGAAACAGAAATAATACAAATAGTATAAGAAATCATTTTTGATTGGGACATGATTAGGTCAAGAGAGGAACCAAGACAACAGGAAATGTTGCGAGTATTGGAGCAGAGGGCAGAAGAGAGCAGGGACTGTTAATAAAGGTAAAGGCTTGGGCTTAAATCCTTTTCCTCAAACACAGAAGGGGTAAAGGAAAGAGGCAGCAGCAATTAAGATCTACATGAAGTGAGTGTGACGGCAGCCCTGGGGCAGAGGGAACTCACTGAATCTCACATGAAAAGAGAACATCCTCCAGCACCTCAAGTGCCATCATCCCCCAGCACAACCTCACACAAGAGAGTAAGCCAAAGTCCTTGACTCACTAATCTACAGATGACAATATTAGGTTTTTCTTCTCAAGAGGTTTAAAATGCAATTTTAAGTTTCCCAATGTGTATACTTCCCGGGCTTCCCAAGTGGTGCCAGTTGTAAAGAATCTGCCTACCAATGCAAGATGCAGGTTCGATCCCTGGGTTGGGAGGATCCTCTGGAGGAGGGCACGCAACCCACTCCAGTATTCTTGCCTAGAGAATCCCATGGACAGAGGAGCCTGGCAGGGTGCAGTCCAAAGGGTTACAAAGAGTCAGACATGACTGAAGCAACTTACCACACACACAACATTTGTATTTTGCATCTTTGTTAAAGGTATCTGCCCACCTCTTTGCACATATATGAAATTGGTTTAACAAGAGATGCTGCACCTCAATTCCTTGAAAATACCCGAGTCAAAAACTTGATTCTGACATCAACCAATCAAGAACACAGAGCAGCAGACCATAACAGTCTCGAAGACTGATTTTGAGGGCAGAGAACAAAAGCAGGGGTTTTGGGGAGCAGGATGAAACGTTTTTGTTTAAGACAAGTCAGACTTAGGGGAAAAGTAAGAGTGGAAAAAAATTAAAGGACAAACAGAAACCGTGGTTGACATCATTGCTTCTGTGATTTATCAATTTTCTTTTCATCTTTAATCTTCAACTAAAGAGCTTTGTTCCCGTTGGACACAAAAATAGTATTACTGTAGCATGCATATATGGCCATTTCAGTACGCCACAAGAAAACCTCATTTACTGACCTAGAAAGGTTTGGGAAGCATAAAACCATTAAACAGAGGCCTAAGGCCTAAAGAGATGGCACAAACTGGTAAGCAACATATCAGCTGCGAACAATTCTTTCAACTACAGAGTGATGATAAAAGTCCTTTTTCGATTTAACTGCCATTTTCTCAAACTTTCCAAAAGACTGCAGATTATGCTAGAATAGCTAAACCTTCTCATATTTCTCTTTTCCAATTTTCCCAGGGAAAATGTCATTCTTTCTGCAAACAAAAAATCACACCAAGCTTGTTTCCTTTTCTTTCCCTGAGCCAATTTTAAGTCACTCTCCTTAACCCTAAATACACAAGCACACGCTGGTCAACTGCCAGTGTCTCTCTAGAACTGCGGGTGACAGATGCAGTCAGAGAGCTCACAGACGTGGATTGGCTGTGGTCTGAATCCTATTGCAATGAACACACTGACAGAGCCCGCAGAAGCACATCTCGACAGAAGGAGTTTAAAAACCGTCATTTCCAATCGAATTTACTTTTAGATCTCTTACTGGCTATTATGCTCCTACCCCGGTTCTCAACCTTGCTTAGCCCTACGTCCTACCCATTTTATCCTCCTCAGTTCCAGATCCTTCATCAAGCCTAATTCTGGTTAATACTACTACTACAAAAAAAAAAAAAAAAGGCGGGGGAGTGGGGTGCTGCAAGCATTGCCAAAAGTAGGAACCGACCAAGGTGCTATTTGGGAGCGTTCCCGTCGCGGCCGAAGCCGCAGGAAGTTTTCTGGGAAGCAACGGACCCCTTCAGCATCTTTGCACGATCTCTCTTCCCCTGGGTGAGGGCTCCACAGAGAACGATGGGGAATCTCCCTTCTCCAGTCTTTCCCAGTGGTGGCTAACCCAGAAAATAAAAATCTCTCTTTTCTTATCCTACACTCCTCCGGATAACGTTCCCAGGCAGTGACGCCCCACCCCCACCCCGTTATCCCAAACGAGATCCCCAAATATCACCCCGTCCTCCTAAAAGCTGGACCCTCCCTCGGCCGCTGGACCAATTTCCCGCATCGGAGGTCCTCTCCCCCCCGCCCCGGCATCCGCCCCCGCACACTCCACCAGCAGCACGGCCGCGGCTCCGCACAAGCCCGCCCCGCGCCAAGACGCCCCGCAGCCGGCACTCGGGCAGCCCCGAAGCCCGCGCTACCCCCCGCCCAGGGTCGCCGACCGTGTTACCGTGGGAAGAGCGGGCGGCGGCAGAGGACGCGGCGGCAGCGCTGCTGCCGGTTGCGGCGGACGCGAAGGATAAGCTGGAGGATAAGGATGATGATGAGGCGAGCGCGCTCCCCAGTCTCCATGGAACTCCCGCCCCGGCCGGTTGCTAGGAGCCCCCAAGGCTCGGGCTCCGTCTTTCGTGCTTTGTTGTTCCGGGTACAGGGCGGCCGCTGCTTCCCCGCGACAATAAATAGACCAGACGCGGGGGAGCATAGAGACAACGCGCGGCGGCTAGAGCGCCGCCGGACAGGGCCCTCCTGAGTTCCTCGCTAGCCAGTCATATCCGGCTCTCACTGCTCCCGTCACTTTCCCCCGCCCCTTCCTCCACTTTCCCTTCCTGCTTCCTGGTGTCCGGGTCGGGTCGGCCCGGCCTGCCTAAGGGCTTGACGGGGTGGGGCTCGTGGGGAAAGGTGTGGGCTGGGCTAGACTTCTTTTGCTTGAGAACCGCTTGGAAAGATTTCGAAAAAACTGTGTATCCCTTGTACATTTTTAGCTAGTACTTACACACGAGTACGTCATTTCTGGCATACAGTGTAATATAAACGGACTTTGGTTTTTTTTATTTTGAGGGGTGGGGGTGGAGGGGGGCAAAACCTTGCCACTTCTGTTAGCCCATTCAGTTCATAGAAAAGGTCCACCATTCAATATAATTAGCGAAGCTGGTCCTCAACAACTAAAAATTGTTCTCTAATTCTGACGAATACATTTTCTGTCTTGAAAAAGTCCGACTTCGCTTTTTCGGTTAAAACAAACGCGTTAATTTACGTGATCAAGCTCTCGTGAAGGAATGCTAATCCTAGTCCTAAAATACAGTGATAGGATATGATAGGTAAAAGAATGGATAGATGGATGGATGGATGGGTGGATGATAGATAATGCAGGGGGGTTAGGTCACATTTCTGTCGCCTGTCCGTTTGGTATTCCATACTCAACTTGGGTTTGCGGTCAGGACTCTGCCTTGGAAGCCGGGAGGCACTTGAGAGGCTTTTAAGCCGCGTAGCCGGATCCAAGAGGGATGGGAGGAGGGAAGAGGGCGGCTGCACGCTGGGACCGGGGTGCTGGGCAGGGGCGGCGGCGGCTCTGCTCACACGGAAGCCGAAGCCGGGCGCTTGAGGACTGAGACCCTTCCGCGGCTCCGCGCCCAAGTGGTCCTGGAATGACCCGGGGGGCTCCGAGAGGCGCACACTTCGCCAGTTTGAACGGCCGCGCTGGGGCCCTCGGGGCCCCTCGGGGGCCACTTGAAGCGTGCCGCCTGCGAGAGCGAGACAGGACTAACGGTCCGGGAGCTCCAAGTAGCGGCGCGCATACCCGCCGCGCCCCCGAGTCCCACTCCCAGGCCGGCCGGCGCAGGCCTCTGCTCAGAGTTGGGCTGCAGTTAGAAGCCTCTCCCTGGATGAGGCCAGCGGGCAGCTCTAATTTAATAAAAGGCCCTACGGGGCTCATGAATACCTGGCCTCTGGTTGGTGTGCATCCGGCATGAATCATGCTAATACCACAGTCCTTTCTGAAAGATGATGGGCTGACTTCTGAGGGGTTGGGGAGTAGGCAACCATTCGAGTATTTCACTACTTACGGGGTCTTCAAGGATGCCTATAGATCTTTTCCTTCCCACTCTGAATATTCAGTAAAATATGTGAGCATTTAAAGGCACTGTATAATTATGGAACTTTGATCTGTTTCAGTTTCTATACTCATTTATTCTCTGAACAGTATTAAACCATTATAGCTTGTGTTAGGTGTAATGAAGACAGCAAGCAAGAGGCTGAGTTAGAGGGTCATGTCTGTGGAGTAGTGTGGAGATGACTTTCAGGAGGTAACCTTTCAGCTGTTATCTGAATGGGAATGGAAGGGCTGCACCGTGTACCAGGCAGAGGGAACAAGACAGGCTAGAGCTATCTGTGTGGGAATAGTAGCCTGGATGGGGCATCATGATCAGTGCAAGGGGAAGCGGACTTGAGGCGAAGTTGACAAGAAACTAAGGCTTGACCCTTCATTGCCTTGCAGGCCATGTATAAGAGAGTTTGGATTTTCTTTCAAATGCTGACGGAAGTGAAAGGTTTTAAGTGGTAGAGTGGCATGGTCTGATTTGCCAAGGAAATGGCAGGAGAAAGGCTCTATTCCAATGATCACTGCCACTGTGGATAAGTCAGCTTTACGGTAACGGTGACTAAGGTCTTTACGTGTCACCTTCCTTACAGGAGACCAGCAATATAGCTGGTATCAAGCATGTCAACTGCTTTGGACTCCCCTTTTTGTCACAGACAGGTCAGCAGTTTGCCTCATTATAGTATTTCCTCATTCTGGAATTGGGTTTGATTTTACTGCAGGCACCATTCTCTACAGAGAAGGAAATGGCAGCCCATTACAGTATTGCCTGGAAAATCTCATGGACAGAGGAGCCTGGTGGGCTACAGTCCATGGGATTGCCAACAGCTAGACCTGGACAGTTGTTTAGTTAGTGACTAAACAACAATGACCATTCTCCATAGACTTGTTGAATGCTTTAGCTGAAACACCATTCTACCCACCAACAGTGTAAGAGGGTTCCTTTTTATCCACACCCTCTCCAGCATTTATTGTTTGTAGACTTTTTGATAGCAGCCATTCTGACCGGCGTGAGATGGTACCTCATTGTGCCAAACCAAGACTCTTGATTAATACAGAAATTGACATTTAGGTTGGTAAAACAGTAAGCTTTATAAGTTGTATAAATGCTGCTTAAAATGTGATATAAAGGCAAAAGCCCCTTGATAAAATGTACTGATCAGCAATGAAGTAGGTATAGAAATCAAGAGGAACATTTTGAAACTTTCAGTAATCTGACATTACTGTTACATCTAAACATGCAACTTTGTGTTTATAGAAACATTCGTGTTGGATTGGTAACAAATCTGATCATTTACCATAGTTATGCCCATTAAGGCTCCAGTTTTATGAACTTGGCTGAAAAAAAAATCAGGCTATTGGAATATGTTGACATATCTCCTTTAGGGCTTTGATATAGAAAAACTGTTCAGCATAGCCTTTCTGAAGAGACAAGTGGTAGTGGAAAGGTACTTAAACAGCATTGTTAAGAGGAGTCCTTTCTGCCAGAGGTTTAGTTATCCTACACTAGTAGAGATCAGATGATATCTACTCTGCCAATTGAAACAATGAAAATTTCTGCCCCATGTGAAGTTAACACACTAACTATGAATATAGTGACCAAGCAGAGCAGTGGTGTCAGGGATCCTCATTTCTCAGGATTCTTCTTGAATATCTCCCGTTATACACTCTATACCCCAGTTGAAAGAGTAATTCCTCCCAGTTTGCCAGTTAAGTAGTGTGCAACTTAAGGGACAGAGTCTGATACTGTAACCTGATTTTATGATGCCAGCTGTTCCCTCCCTCTGTGCTCAGATAGTGTCTATGGCAAAGACAGTGAACGGAGATCTAGGGAGATTGATGGAGTTGCCAGGTCAGTTTCCAAGAGCTAGAAACAGGAAGGGCAGAGTCCATATTCAAAGCTTATGTCTCAATGAGATTTCTGATAACAAACTAATGGATTTCCCCCAAATGACATTGACTGGCAGCCAAGTAAGTTTGAAGGTGTTGCCAGAAAGTCCTCACCCTGGCAAAAGGCATTTACCAACCAGTGTACTGCTTCAAAGACAATGTCCTATTCTCTGTCTCTAGAGGAAGATGAATTCAATTGCTGAGGCAGCCCCAGAAGATTCCTTCTTACCACTCCTCTAAGGCAGAGTCTTTGAGGGTAGTAGAAGAAATCTGGGCACTTTGATAGGCTCACCAAGATCTCAGTTCTCTGCTTGTTACTCTTGTCCAACAGGATGTGATGTGATCTCACCGCCATGACATGCTGTGTCTCCTTTTTACCCTTTCTCATTAGTTTTTGTTATCCCACACCCGCCTCCTTTATTGTGTACTTGTGTGTTGGGGAAAATTTATTATTCATCGGTTAGCTACATCTGGACCTGTTAAGACTGACTACATCCAAAAACTCTGAATTTGTGCTGGATATAACTTTGAGTTTTCTTCTCCCACTGGGTAGGAATTGAGTATATATAATTTCTTATGAGATTATCACTTTATGTCAGGAGAAGCTATAAATATGGAGAAGACTCTGTGTGTGTGTGTGTGTGTGTGTGTGTGTGTGTTGTGCAGCAAAGGGTGATGTGAAGAGAACGTTTATTGTTCTGTCAACCCAGAACTGCTCTCTTCTTGTGGGAAGAGTACTCTTTCTTTCTATTTGGGGCAACAACTTCTAGTCTTTGCCTACCTCCAATCTAATGAAAGTCCAAATGGGAGGTACAGTAGCCACAGTGGTTGACAGAGTGGTGGGTTTCTGAGCTGAGGTAGGACGATTATATAATAAGTGTACTGTGATTGAGTTATGACTCAGTTCCAAATTCACCCTGTGTGCCTGTTCTATGAAGGTGGGTCTTGACACAGTAAATATTCTTCTTTTGTTAACTATCACAGTGTTAAGCTTTGTCAGTAGAAGAAGTGCTGGAGTGACACCGAAGGAGGAAAAAATTTTGCTTCCCTGCCAGGCACCTGAAGCATGGGAGACTTTTCTAGAATCCACCTCTGGCAGCACAGTGGCCTCCCCAGCTCCTCTCAGGGGTCTGAAGGACAGTCAAGGGTGAAGGAAAATCTTCTAAGTGGGCATAATTTGAATAGTACATTTGTTTATTTGCCATGTCTGGTGTGAGAACTGACCAGAATGGGCAGTTACTAATGGTTTTTCTAGATGGAATGGGGACTGGAAGATTGGAGATGAGGAAGTATGGGAAAGAAGTATTGAATATGGATGGATTTCTCTGAACGGGCGCAGACTGTGAAGACATTTGTGTCTTATTTGAATGTACACTAAGGGTACCCACTGTAGAGGAGACTGTCAATAATCAGGCGGACAAAATGGCACACTCTGGATTTGCCCAGCCACCTCAGAGCTCGCTCTGTGGGCTTGTGGAAAGAGTGGCCGTGGCGGTAGGGATGCAGGCTGGGCATGTGCTCGGCAACCTGGATTTTCCCATGGTAAGGCTCATCTTGCTGACACTGGTGCCAAATGCCTAATTTGTCAAGAGCAGAAAAACAACACTGAGTCTCTGATATGGCCCTGGTCCCCAGGGTGATGAACCAGCCATCTGGCAGGTTGATTACATTGGACCTCTTCCATCATTGAGAGAGCAAAGATTCGTCCTCATTAGAATAATGACATGTTCTAGAAGTGGTTTGGCCTTGACTACTCTTAATGTTTCTGCCAACACCACTGTGAAGTCACAAAGTGGTTTATTTGCCTCTGGTGCGTTACACACAGCACTGCATCTAATCAGGATACTTGGTTCAGAGCAAAGGAAGTGTAGCCGTGGGTCCATGTCTATGGAATTAACTGACCTTACCACATATGCCATCACTTGGAAGCAGCTGGCTTAACTGAACAGTAAAATGGCTTACCAATGACACTGTTATGGTCAGTTGGGAAGCAGTGCTCTGGAAAAATGGGATTCTGTTTGACTGGATTATGTTTTGAATCAGAGACCATTATATGGCTTTCTCCCTCTCATAGGCAGAATCCATTTGAATCAAGGTGTGGCAGTGAGTGTCTTTTTTCACAACTTCACCTACCAGTCTGCTCTCAGGATTTTTCTTCCCTTACCTAAAAACTTTGCTGCTGCTGGTATAGAGATCTTAGTCCCCATGGGGAGAATGCGCCTTCAGGATACGCTATGGTTCCACTACATTGAATGACGAGGCTACCAATTGGCCGTTTGGGGCTCCTTATACCTCCAAAACAAAAATGGGGCAATCTGAAGGCTGGAGTGACTGGTCCTGGTTACCACAGGGAAGTTGGCTTGCTTGTTCTACACTGTGCGGGCAAGGAGCAGACTCTGGAACCCAGAAGATTTTCTGGGTAACCTCTTAGTACTTTCATGTCTCATATTAAGACTAATGAAAAATTAAATCAACAAAAAATAAAAAGTAATTTTCTTGAGGACTCAGAATCTTTGGAAATGAAGATTTGGGTCATTTCACCAAGCAAAGAATCCCAACTGGTTGAGGTTCTGACTGAAGGCAGGGGAAATACAGAATGGGTAGAGGAGAATGAAAGCCATAGATATGAATTATGGAACTTGAACAATTATGGAAACAGGGACTGCAGTATCTTTATATGTTATGTATTAGCTTGTTATATCCATGTGGTTATTTGTATTTACTAATCATTTTCCTTTCTCTCCTCCCCACTTTTATTTTATATTGAAGCTGTCTGACTGAAGGCAGGGGAAATACAGAATGGGTAGAGGAGAATGAAAGCCATAGATATGAATTATGGAACTTGAACAATTATGGAAACAGGGACTGCAGTATCTTTATATGTTATGTATTAGCTTGTTATATCCATGTGGTTATTTGTATTTACTAATCATTTTCCTTTCTCTCCTCCCCACTTTTATTTTATATTGAAGCTGTCAAGGTTGCATTCATTTTCTAGGCCTGCCATAACAAAGTACCACAAACTTGGTGGCTTAAAACAACAGAAACTTATTCTCTCACAATTCTGGAATATAGAATTTTGAAACCAAAGTATTGGCCTGGGTTTCAAGGATTCTCAGCTCTGTTAGGTTTTATCATTAACTCTCTATCCATATAGTTTGTTTTAAAATGACTGTGTAATCTTTCATTCTACCAGGTAATACGTGAATACACTTCTCAGTAGACATTCAGACAACCCACATGAAGTGAAGTCTCCTTTAGTCGGCCACCTCCTGCCATCCTATTCCTACTCAGACTTAACACTGCAGTGTGACATCTCCTTTGTGTGGTTCAGAAATTTCCCACTGCTCTAGTCTTCTGGCATCATGGACTTCTTTTCGGTGCTCTGAATTAATTTTTATTTTTTACCTATTAATTTAATTGGATTTTGAAAGACTAAGGAGGTAAATATGTCTTTCAATCATCTCCTTGAAATTAACTTTATCTGGTCATTTGATAAATAATTCAATTCACAACTTAAATAATATTATTTTTAAATATATAAAATAATCTTGAAAATGTATGCTGCCCTCTAGTGGTGGGAAAATGTGTACTTTATTGCTGCTCTAGACATTTTAAGCCATTTAGCCATTAGTTAGTTTGGGGGCTTTCCTGAGTCACTCCTCGGTGAAGGAGTCGAAGTTTAAGTCCCTGGCCGGGAAGGTGCCCTGCAGTTGGGCATGGCAATCCACTCCAGTATTCTTGCGGGCTACAATCCATAGGGTTGCAAAGAGTCAGACACGACTGAAGCAAGTTAGCGTGCATTCATAAGTTGGGGGAGCACAGTGGAGGTTGATGCAAAAAGAGCATCCTTAGACTTGTATTGTTTAAAAGAGGAGTTAAGGTATGTGTAACAATTAGGTATTGTTGAGTTGTTAAGTAAGATTACTAGAAGACTACTGCTATTATAAACAGTAGAAAATAGACTATAAATTTCCATCTAGTAGAAGGCCAAAATTAAACAAAACAAATGAATAATTAAATGGATATAAAGAAAGTCAAGAGAGAAAAAACATAGAGTAAAACAGAAGATAAAGAGTGGAAACACGTTCTACATTTCCAGTAAACATAATACACGAAAATGGCTTAACCTCACATGCAAAAAATCAGAAAATATAGTAATAGATTAAAAATAGTTAAACTATATTCTGTGTATAAATATATTAAGCTCGCCAGTTTAAAAAAAAAAAGAGACTGTTCTTGTGGATTAAAAACTTTAAAAAAAAAGAGAAATTATATTGTTTCCAAAATATTTCTTATAGTTAAAGAACAGAAAGAATGCAAACTAAAAAATGCAAATGTTTCCAGAAAAAAGATTAACCATTAAAAACTAGTAGCCATGTTAATATTGGGAAGATAAGTACAAACTTAATAGATATATGATGAGAAATTGACAAATTTATATCAGAGCTGATATGCTAATAAACCTCTCTAAATTATTGATAGATAAAGCAATGAAAATTCATAGAGCTACAGAAATTTTAGCTAACACAATTAACAAGCTTTTTACTTGCTGTAAGGAAGAAAGCCTGGAAAGTCATTAGGGAAGTATCAAGTTAGAAAAGAAAGACAGAAGAAACCCCAAGAAAGCTGAAAAAAAGACATTAACCTCAAATGGATCCAAATGTATATGTGATGGGGTCAAGACCTTCTCTCCTAAACAATGTTGCAGAAGACATTATAACTTCTTCTCTGTTTCCCCTATTTTAGACAACATGCAGGCTGCTATCTTTCTATTAACTTATTTTTTCTTCAGAAGAGTTACAATGTTATTGATTAGGTATTGGTTTTCCCCTTGAAACCATGCCATAATTGAATTGGAATGTTTTTGTATTTGTCCTAGGAGCAGCTGTTAGGGTTACTTTCATTGGGAATTAATTCTTTCTGGTTTTCCTCTGAGGTGGTAGTTTTATACATAATGATTGGTTTTAAGTACATTTTCTAGGGTCTGGGAATTAAACACAACCAGTGTTTTCCAGCTCATGTATAACCTCCATCACAGTCTTCCTAATTTGTTTTGCCCAGGAGACCCTCAAACATTCAAAGAGGTTTGCTGAACTTCTTATGTTCCATCTGGAAGATGCTGGGAGCACCTCGCTTCATGCCCTTGCTCATCCTGCTCTTTGCCTGTGCTTGTCAGCTTGCTCCTGAAGGCTTTGTCTCATCATCCTCCTCTCTCAGTCCTGGTGGATTCAAGTTCAGTGTCAAGTCAGCTTCGGAATCATAAATCAGAGCTTTGAAGAGACTTTGGAGATTAATTCAGTTTCATAAATAAGGCAACAAAGGCCCACACTTTTCCCCCACCCCGACTAGTCTCCTTCAGAATCTTGGTCCTAAATCAGTTGATTTTTTTCCCAACCCCACTACTCATTCAGTAATACTGAGGATTTCAGCCTTGAAAATACAGAAGAGGAAACAAACGAGGCTGCCACCATGTGTTATGACACTTGAACAGAAAGGAGGAGTTTATTCAGAGAAGTCTGGGAATTGGGGAAATTATGCAAGGTGAAATTTCCATTAATTAGAACAGTAATCACCAACTCTTAGTAATTACAGCTTTTAGACCTAGCAACCTGGAGAAGCGCATGGCAGCCACTCCAGTATTCTTGCTTGGAGAATCCCTTGGACAGAGGAGCCTGGAGGGCTACAGTCCATGGGACTGCAAAGGGTTGAAACGATTGATGCGACCTAGCACACGCAGACGTAGCCATGGAGCTGCCCGAAGTCCCAGGAAGATATTATAATTGGCCCATGGTCTGTAGAAGGCCCTTTGTTGCTGTCTGTTGTTCAGTCCCTCAGTCCTGTCCGACTCTTTGCGATCCCATGGACTGCAGCCTGCCAGGCATCCCTGTCCTTCATTCTTCTGGAGCTTGCTCAGACTCAAGTCCATTGAGTCGGTGATGCCACCCAACCATCTCATCCTTTGTCGCCCCTTCTCCTCCTGCCCTCAATCTTTCTTAGCATCCGGGTTTTTTCCAGTGTGCTGGGTCTTCACATCAGGTGGCCAAAGTATTGGAGCTTCAGCTTCAGCATCAATCCCTCTAGGCTCCTCTGTCCGTGGGATTTCCCAGGCAAAAGAACTGGAGTGAGTGGGTTGCCATTTGCTCCTCCAGGGGATCTTCCTGACCCAGGGATCGAACCCATGTCTCCGGCATTGGGAGGTGGATTCTTTACCACTGAGCCACCAGGGAAGCCCAAACCTAAGGGTCTGTCCTCCCTCACTTGAAATTAGTGAAGATGTGTAGGGGTGCTATATGAGAAACTCTTTTCCTGCTACTCTAGTGATTAGAAATGGGCTGCCCTTGTATGAGCATTTAACATTCTTAAAGAAGCCTAATAATCTCAAAGGCCCAATTTCTTTTATTGATATATTAAGCCCATTTTATGTTTTTGAAACTTAAAAATCCAGAAGATTTGAAATAAATTGTACAACACAGGGTTGACTAGATGAACCCTGGCCTCATGATTATGAACTTGAGCTCTGGAGACAGACCTATTTTGGATTCAAATTCCAGTGCCACCACTTGTATGATGACTTGGTCAAATTACTCAACTTCTCCAGTCTCAGTTTTCATCTGAAAATGGGGCTAATGATCCCTACTCACTGGGCTGTGGCAAAGATTACACAGGAAGAGGCATGCACAGAATTTAGCAGAATGCCTAACATTTACTTAGTGCTCCATAGATGTTAAGCTGATAAAATCTCATGGAGGCAGAGATGTGAGTACAACTACACTTTTAATGTATTCAGAATGAAGCTATCAAATTTCTTAAAGAAAACCATAACTTCTATTGTGTTTTTAAGTGCTTTCTCAGATAAGATGTCATCCTGAAAAATCTTGCCAGCAGGATTTCACAAAGGCAGGATCATAGTTGAGGCACCACTTTTTTTGCCTAGTACATGGAATTTCTTAGCACATTACACAAAAATTATTCTCTTGGCGATAAAGTCAGGCTGAGTTAGTGAAGAGCAGCAATTTTCTAGTTAGTTGGTCCTACGTTCAGGTTTTTAGATCCATCCCTTAATAGCTGTGTGTTCTGGAACTTCATCGTATGCTTGTTAAAATAAAAGAATAGTAGCATATAGTTAGGGCTTCCCTGATGGCTCAATGGTAAAGATCCAACTGCCAATGCAAGAGATTTGGTTTGATCCCTCCGTCAGGAAGATCCCCTGGAGAAGGAAATGGCAACCCATTCCAATATTCTTTCCAGGAAAATCCCATGGATAGAGGAGCCTGGGGGGCTACAGCTCATGGGATCACAAAAGTATTGGACCCGACTTAGCAACTAACAACAAAGCAAGTGCTTACATAATGCTTATATAACAATGAAGATTGTGTCGTCCTGCATCAGGGAGATAATGTGTGCGAGCATCTGTCCTAGAGCAAGTCTCAGGAAACGTTTTTCGTTGCCTAGAAATTCTCTGAACATGGTGGTGACGGTGGTGTCTAGAGAAACCTTAGGGTTTAGATACCTGGGAAGTTGATTTACAAATCCATTTTGTCTGATGAACATACAAATACAAACACATAAAGAGAATGGTTTTGACAGTGTTCCAAGTATCAAGATATTGCTGTCGGGTCCAAATCCACCCTTTTGCTTGCTCAGCTCTAAATCCACTGTTCTGGAGCTGGGTTTTATAAGCATATCTCCTTTGTACTCTTGCCTGGAAAATCCCATGGATGGAGGAGCCTGGTGGGCTGCAGTCCGTGGGGTCGCTGAGTCGGACACGACTGAGCGACTTCACTTTCACTTTTCACTTTCATGCATCGGAGAAGGAAACGGCAACCCACTCCAGTGTTCTTGCCTGGAGAATCCCAGGGACGGGGGAGCCTGGTGGGCTGCCGTCTATGGGGTCGCACAGAGTCGGACACGACTGAAGCGACTTCTCAGCACCAGCGGCAGCTCCTTTGCAGCTGATGGGTTATTGAGCTTTGTCAGTAGAGGGCGCTGGAGGGACATGCAGGAGGAAGCGTGTCCTTTGTGTTCCCCCGTTTGTGCTCCTTCTCACACCTCTTTCCCTGGGCCAGCTTCGGTAGGCCAGGCTCCTGCTGCAGCGAGTGTGTAGCCTGGAGTCCGGTGGCCAACAGAACACAGCACCTTCCTGCAGGCGTCTCTACCCAGCGTCTCCTTCCGTGGCTTTACACCAACTTCCGAGGTGCGGCGCCTCTTGTGGGCGGCTTCCCCCTCTTGTGGCTGGCTTCCCCTGCAGAATCCCCAGAAGCCGAGTTCCCGGTCTTAGCCAAGGTTTCCAGTTTGCCAGCCTCTGCGTGCACCCCAGAAGAGTGTTCCTGGCTTGCTGGTTCCAACTGAACTTCCTTGCTTGCCAGCCTCTGCTCCAATCACCTGTGGATCAGAACAGCACCAAAATCTTCTCTGTCCGGCGGATTTCTTTAGTAGTAGAAGCTGAATCCTGGTCTTGGGAAGGGGGGGCCTGTCTTCCAAGTTTGTTTCCTTTGTGGGTGTACTCCATCAGCCCCAGGGTTCTCCCTTTCTAGTTAATCCTCTGCTGTAGTTAATATTCACTCTTCTTTTTTATATTCTTAAAACTGTGATCTAAAGTTAATTGTCATTAATATATCTTAAATGATATAGGAATAAGAGGGAAGAAAACAAAAATAAGTGCTTAAAATGCATGCAAACATATTTACAATAAAACCAGGAAGAAATAACCGTAACTCTGTATCTTAGTCTAAGGAAAATGTTAACAGTTTTCTTATATTTGATATATTAGTTTCTAATTGCTGCTGTAACAAATTGCCAAACAAACTTAGTGGCTTAAGACAACAGAAATTTATTATCTTAACGGTTTGGGAGGTCAGAAGCTGGAAGCTGGATTCACTGAGCTAAACTCAAGATGTCAGCAGGGCTGCATTCCTTCTCGCAGCTTAGGGGAAAAGCGGTTTCCTCATCGATGCCAGCTCCTAAAGGCTGCCACCATATTGGCTCATGGCTCCTTTCCACGTTCACAGCCAGCGTTGGCAGTCCAGTCTCTCTCACACTGCATCACTCATATTGACCCTTCTGCCTCCTCTTCGACATTTAACGACACTTATGGCTGCATTTTGCCACCCTAAAGCCCCCTATCTTAAAGTCAACTGCAGCCTATTGGCAATCTTAATTCTATCTGCAGCCTTAATTCTCTTTTGGCATGTGTATCAGAGAAGCAGAACCGGTAGGAGACATATATCAAGATATTTACTGCAAGGAGTTGGCTTATGCGATTGTGGGGGCCGTCTAGGCGAGTCTAAAATACACAGGGCAGGCTGTCAGGAAGGGCAGCTGGAACTCAGGCATATGCCGAAGCTGCCGTTCACAGGTGGAACTTCTCTTTCTTCAAGGAAGCCTCAGCTCTACTTTAAGATCCTTCAATTGATTGAATGGTGTTATCCAAATTATCCAGAATAATTGCTCTTACTTAAAATCAACTTTAATTGATTATGGATTTTTTGGTTTAGTACCTGGAAACTGTAGTGCTGCCAAGTTGACAGGTCAAAAAGACCATTAAAGTCCACTGTTTGTCAACTTGGCATACACACATACCTCCATAAACCATACTTAACCTCTGAATAAAGACAGCCACAAAGTCATGCTTCCACCTGACATCACACATCCTGCATACAACCAAAACACACGAACCCTTCTCCAAAAGAGGATGCAGATCTTTTGAAATATCCCACCCTCACATTCTCCCACAAAGTTCAAAAGTCTGTTCTGTATTTCTGTGTCTCTTTTTCTGTTTTGCATATAGGGTTATATTTCAAAAGAACAGCATGTATACTATCTATGGTGAAACAGATCACCAGCCCAGGTGGGATGCATGAGACAAGTGCTCTGGCCTGGTGCACTGGGAAGACCCAGAGGAATCGGGTGGAGAGGGAGGTGGGAGGGGGGATCAGGATTGGGAATACGTGTAAATCTATGGCTGATTCATATCAATGTATGACAAAACCCACTGGAAAAAAAAATAATAATAAAAAAAACAAAAAATAAATAAAAAAAAAAGAGGATGCAGAGTCCTAGGGTAATGGTCAGTCTTCTTTTTAATATACTTAAAACTATGATATAAAGTTAACTGTCATTGTATCTTAGATGATAAAGGAATAAGACAAACATAATAAGACAGACAAAAATAATTGCTTAAAATAAATACAAAATGTAACAAATCTAGGAAGAAATACTTGTATCTATTATGGTCCTAATTTCTGCAGCTGATTATATGGTTGTAGCTGGTATTTATAGCTATCTTCCTCCACTACCCATTTCATATTCCCTTTGTCCTCAGCAAGGCACCTCAGCTAGTTGTGGTTCTTTACCTTGTGAAGTGACTCAGATTGTCATTCCAGAAGGGTCTGGCTGTTAGTGATGTCTTGGTTGAATTTGATTTTTTAAGCTTTCTATTATTTAATTACAGGATATGATGGTTAATTTTATGTGTCAACTTGATGGGTAACAGGATGCCCAGATATATGGTTAAACATTATTTCTGGGAGTGTCTGTGAGGTATTTCCAGATGAGATGAGCATTTAAATCAATAAAGTGAGTAAAGTAGGTTACCTTCCCCAATGTGGATGGATATCATCCATCCACCCAATCTGTTGAGGGCCTGAATAGAACAAAATAGGAGAGAAAGAAAGAATTCACTTTCTCTGCCTGACTGTTGAACTGAGACATAGGTCTTCTCCTGCCCTTGATTTGGGACTAGCACCATTTAGCTCCCCTATGGGCAAGGATCATAAGGTCACCTATTCTACAGTGACATCCTCCAAGGAAGCTCAAACATTTGTGGGCTGACATCTCTATTAGGGCTAAAAACAACCAGGAAATTAGTTCTGTTGCCTCCAGTTATTACCCTAGTATACCCCCTCCCCTTCCTCCAGCCTCAACCATCATCTCAAGTGTTCCTCTAGAGTCCTATAAATAGAAGACCAGGAAGAGTGGCAGGGTTGGGAAAAGTCTTTGAAGTCAGACAGTGTTGGTTTACGTGGGATCTGTGTTTATTCCTCACTGACTTCCATGGAAAGAGGAAGGGTGATGCTTACCACCCCCACCCAAAATCCACACAAGTCAAGTAAGGAAGAGAAAGTCAGGACAACTGCTTACAGAGGTAGTTGCTTTGTCTCTACGTCATGGTTGACTCTTTCACGGCCCTGTGGACTGCAGCCCACCAGGTTCCCTTGTCTATGGGATTGCCCAGGCAAGAAGACTGGAGTAGGTTGCCATTTCTTTCTCTAGGGAATCTTGCCAACCCAGGGATCAAACTCACATCTCCTGCTTGGTAGGCAGATTCTTTACCACTGAGCCACCTGGGGGTGCTTAATAAGTGAGACTAGATCTTGTTCCCTGAAGAAAATCTTGGGATTTCAGCAAAAGCAAGCAGTCAGTTCATCAATCAGCCCCTGTATGCACATGAACAAGGGCAAACAGAGGTGCAGACAGATGGCAGATGGGTGAGTGCTGACGACAGGGGGAAAGGGAAGAAGGTGCTGAAGAAGGGGTTGGGAAAGCTAGACCCAATGACGTAGAGACAGACTCTGCTGCGTGGAGCTGTGCAGATGTATGGCCTCATAGCATTCTCTTCCCTCCCAATACTGCCCTTCTAGAAGAAAGCCTGCAGAAAACCTTATTCTTGAGCCCAAGTGAGAAGATATATTTGGGCCCTTGTTACATAGAAAGCAGCCAGAGCAAGTGACAGGCAATAACCAACAGAGGACCACAAGTGTAGGCAATCAATAAAGAAACATTCTCTTTTATCCTCCCTCACAACCCCCACCACTGGAAAAATAAATTCAGAAATAGATAGAGGAAGTGATAAGTGAGACCCACTTCCCTTGACTGCAACCCAAGTAATGACCAAACTCACTGCAGGTCTCTGGAGCCATGGACCATGGCTAATGGAAATATGTATGAAATGAGATTCAACTTTAAACCAGAAAATGTGTCTTTTAATTATGAAGTATTGGAAATGCTGTGGTGTCTGCCCAAGAGATCATTAGGGATCGCTCCTCACTCAGAAGAGGAGATTCCACATAGCATAGTAACAGGAGGAAGATGAAACCGGTTTCCTTTTTATCACTGTGAAATTAAAACTGTTAATCACATGTTACATGTTTATGTATGTACGCATGGATGTAAATGTGTGTATATATTAGTCTATGTGTACATATTTTTTCTAAGCAAAAGAACTATTTGGAGGAATCTGTGCTCCATTTTTTTAATTTAAAAATTTATCTTATTTTATTCAAGTAGAGTTGATTTACAACATTTTGTTGATTTCTGCTGTAAAGCGAAGTGATTCAATTATACATATATATATGCATTCTTTTTCATGCGGTAAATCACAGGATATTTTTTCAACATAATTAAGATTTATATAATTTTTATACAATAACAAGTTACAATTTCTATTCAAATTTCCATAGACTATAAACTAGGAGACACTGAAACATATCCGGGGACATAAAACCAGGTGTAAAGATTTCATGGTCTAAAAGTATTGAAATCATAGAGAGTCTGTAGTCTTATCACTGTGAAATTATATTAAAAATCAATACCAAAAGATATTTGAAAGCAAGCCACATATTTTCAAGTG
This sequence comes from Cervus canadensis, assembly GCF_019320065.1. Lineage (NCBI taxonomy): Eukaryota > Metazoa > Chordata > Mammalia > Artiodactyla > Cervidae > Cervus > Cervus canadensis. The sequence goes on along the minus strand of NC_057418.1, from coordinate 7,813,355 downwards.
CAATGTGACATTTACCAAGAGAGATCTTTGATTTAGCCATTGAAAGCCTCAATAAAGTTAAAAGAATGAAAAAATACAGAGGGTGATTGCAGAGAAAAAAACAAGAAATTAATATCAAAGATACTTTAAAAACACCAAGTACTTGGAAATTAAATGTCCACTTTTAAATGATGGGTATATCTAAGAAGCCATAACAAGGGAAATTAGAAAATATTTGTAACAATAAAATGAAAAGAAAACTTATCAGAATTTGTTGCATGTAGCTGAAGATAATCAATGTAATTAAATACAATGTGGAATCTTGAATAAAAGTATGAAAATAAATAATGGACACTAGCATAAAATTTTGTGAAATTTGAATAGAATCTATAGTTAGTAATACTATATCACATGTTAATTCCTGTTTTTTTCAACAGAGTATTTCTTTTTATCCTCAGGAATGGATTAGAAGTTTCAAGCCTCATTCAAAATTTTTTTTAAAAAAATCACTAAAATAATAAGCTTTCTAGACTTTCAGCAGTAATACTTGATGCCAGAATAAGTGGAACTATATCAAAGTTTTGAGTGAATATAAATTAGAAATCTAGCATTCTATTCATACTTAGTCAAATAAGTGGAACCAAAACGTCATAAACTTTTTAGCTAAGCAAAAATTCATATTTTCTAAAATACGTATATTATACATACAGTATAAGTGTATATAAAAGCCTTTCTACTATACTTGATAAAGGCATGAGAAAGAACAACAAAAAAAGAGATGGAGAAATTCAAAACATAAACTAAATGATATGGGAGCACTGAATATAAAATAGAAAAACTGAAGCAAATTATATAAAAGATCATCATATAGTCCAGTTGTTTTTGAACATGGCTGCTCATTGAATTACATCTGGCTGGTGTGGGGCATTATTAATAATGACCACAAACTGGCAAATATAAAGATGGAATTTATAACAACAAACAGTTGTGTTTTTTTTTTCTCTTCACTGTGCCTCACAGCTTACAGGATCTTAGTTCCCTGACCAGGAGCTGATCGCAGGCCATGGCAGTGAAATCCTGGAATCCTTAGCTCTAGGCCACCAGGGAACTCGCCATAACCGAAAGTTTTTTTTTTTTTTTTTGGCCGTCCACAGCATGTGGGATCTTAGTTCAAACTCCTGCCCCCTGCATTGGAAGCATGGAGTCTTAACCACTGGACCACCAGGGAAGTTCCCCTAATAGGTTTTTAATTTGAGAAGTAAAAAGATTTTCTTAATCAATACTGGATGCACACACTGTATGTTCCAGCCAGATAAGATGTCCATAAATTTCACAAAGTTGAAAAGGCTTCATCAGTTGATGAGAATACATCTTTCAGATTTGTACCCCACATATCTTAATGAGCAAAGTCCCCACTCTCTTGACTAGCAAGCTGTAATCTTTTTCATAATGAATTTCTAAGAGTTTGACCCTGTAGAGGGGTCATTTTCAATGCTGGAATCTCTGGAGGACTGGTTGGGTGGGATCAGGAGGTAGGTTGAAGCATCAGGGCTGTCCTTTCAGAGTAATCAGAAACACTGGTTTCTGGCTCCCTTGAAGCAGCGCTCATGCCTCTAACTTCCTGCTCCGTTGAGGCTGACAGCTGTCACTCTTCTCCTTGAACCACCTTCTTTAGGACAACAGATTCCCTCCCTTCCCATGGGTTTCTGCCCCCTCTTCTGCTGATCTCAGGACTGCTTCCTGGTATTACTTGTACACTTTAGAAGTCTCCTATTTCTGATGACTCCCTCTTGAAAAAGGGGGGTTCATATATCACAAAAATTTGCTTACCTGGATTACTGTTCTTTCAGCCCTCAGTGGCTAGCTCAGAGGTCGGCCAAGTCTAGGTTTTTATTCTTCCAGGAGAAAATGCTCTCTTTGATATCCATCTGCACAGTTTGGCCCACTCCACTCCACTCCTTCTCACTCAGCTTTCTCTGCCTTTCCTCCACTCCAAATTACTTTGGGGACCCACAGATTATTAGGTCTGTACATCTCTTAACTCCAACTGTAAAGAGTTTTATTTTATTTCTCACAGGACTTCTGAGCTCCATGTAAATCAAGAGGTATGACTGGGTATCTGTTCTACACGTTCCTCAATATTTTATAATAATAAAGCTAATCATGAAGCAAATGTGACCAGACACTTAGGGAAACTCTAGGGGATGATGATAACTAACTCTAATTGACCACAAAACTCAGCAGCTACCCAACCCAAACGCTGCCAAGGGAAATAACTTGCCTTTCACAGAAATCTGAGCAATTTTAGAGGCAGATATTTACAGTCTCTTTCAGTAAAAGCTGGATAAATAAATAAGTGATGTTACCTTGATATGGTTTGAAAGCAACTTGGAAAAAGTGATGAGATATCTTTGACAAAGACTTAAAAGAATAATACCAAGCATTCATGAAGGTTCATTGTAATAAGTATTCTTTTATACAGTGCTAGTGATAGTTTGAATAGGTACAAACTTTCTGTAAAGCAATTTCACAATAAAGACTCATTCTTGGAACCTATCCAAAGTAATAATCTAAGATGTAATCAAAGATATAAGGATGTATAAGGATGTTCAGTTTAGAATTATTTATCATAAAGAAAGTTAGAAAAAACTAATATGTTCAAAAATGAATTACACTTTCTCCATTAATTGGAAAATTGCTCAGTCTTTAAAAATCATGTTCTTAAAAAAAAAAAAAAAAGGAAAATTGTATGATGTGGCAAAAAGCCTGCTTCATAATATTAGGTGACAAATAGAGTTCTTGAGTCGCTAAGTCATGTCTGACTCTTTGCAACCCCCATGGACTGCAGCACACCAGGCTTCCCTGTCCTTCACTATCTCCCAGAGCTTGCTCAAACTCATGTTCATTGTGTCAATGATACCATCCAACCATCTCATCCTCTGTTGGCCCCTTCTCCTCCTGCCCTCAATCTTTCCCAGCATCAGGGTCTTTCCAATGAGTCAGTTCTTCGTATCAAGTGGCCAAAGTGTTGGAGTTTCAGCCTCAGCATCAGTCCTTCCAGTGAGTATTCAGGGTTGATTTCCTTTAGGATTGACTGGCTTGAACTCCTTGCTGTCCAAGGGACTCTCAAGAGTATGAACTGTATATTCAATATTAACCTAATTTTGTTATGTTTTCAATCTATCTCTCTGGAAGTAAACCTTTTCTTTCCAAATGATTTAAAATGATCATAGAGTCCAAAAGTCTGTTCTATACATCTGTGTCTCTTTTTCTGTCTTGCATATAGGGTTATCATTACCGTCTTTTTAAATTCCATATATATGCGTTAGTGTACTGTATTGGTGTTTATCTTTCTGGCTTGCTTCACTCTGTGTAATGGGCTCCAGTTTCATCCATCTCATTAGAACTGATTCAAATGTATTCTTTTTAATGGCTGAGTAATATTCCATTGTGTATATGTACCATAGCTTTCTTATCCATTTGTCTGCTGATGGACATCTAGGTTGCTTCCATGTCCTGATAATTATAAACAGTGCTGTGATGAACATTGGGGTACACGTGTCTCTTTCAGATCTGGTTTCCTCAGTGTGTATGACTTTTGGACTCAGTGGAAGGTGAGGGTGGGATGATCTGAGAGAATAGCATTGAAACAAATATACTATCAAGTGTGAAACAGATCGCCAGCCCAGGTTGGATGCATGAGACAAGTGCTCAGGGCTGGTGCACTGGGAAGACCCAGAGGGATGGGATGGGGAGGGAGGCGGGAGGGGGGATCAGGATGGGGAACACATGTAAATCCATGGCTGATTTATGTCAATGTATGGCAAAAACCACTACAATATTGTAAAGTAATTAGCCTCCAACTAATAAAAATAAAATAAAATGATTATTTTTATTATCAGAAAAAATTTACTAAAGATAATTTGTTTTAATTTGACAACACCTGTTTTGAGGCTTTCTTATTTGGGGGTAAAAGTCTTTTGTATGAGGCACACGAGGTAAAATTCTGTTTTTAAGGGTTCTCGGGGATGGAATGGAAAGACAAAAACTTGGAAACAATGTTGTTCCCTCCCCCAACAGCTGCACAGTTATAATAATTTTATTTTTTTATGTTATTTTTCAGCCTTTACCCAAAAATAAATATTACTTTTTTAAGTTGTAAGTTGATCCAAAAGGGGGTGGTGGTATAAATTAGCAGAGATGAGAGAAACTTGTTCATCTTAAGCCCTCATTCTCTTTCCCTGCTCAGTGGTTAGACTTCCTTATATGCACAAGAGAAAAAACAGCTAAAGTTCAAATTCAGTTCAAGTAGTGATCTAGGTAATTTCTGTTGGGGTGTAAAGTGAGAAGCATTTTGACAAAATGTATGAAGAGCCCAAAACTGGTCACACTCTTTGGCCCAGAATTCTACTTCTGGAAGATGTAAGCAAAGATCCAAAATAAATATTGTGAACAACTTATGGTTACCAAAGGGGATAGTGGGGGCAGAATGGGGAGATAAATTAGGAGTTTGGGGTTAACATATACACACTACTATATATAAAATAGGTAAACAACAGGACCTACTGTGTAGCACAGGGAACTATACTCAATATCTTATAATAACCTATAATGGAAAAGGAACTAGAAAGGAATATATATGTTAAAAAATGGGTATCATGGCCTAAAGTAAAATACGATCTAAATATCTGAAACTAATAGAATTATTAGGTAAACTGTGGATAGGATGAATAAAATTTGATCAGACATTCAATCTTCCGAAGATTCAATAAGTTTCAGAGTGCTATGCCTTTGGGCCATCATCTTTTCAGCCCTGTTTTGCTTATTCAGCCATTGGAGATAAGCTCAGACGAGGGTCAGAATGGTAACTAAATAGATTTGCACATATCATTTATTTTTGAATTTTCTCTAAATATTATGTTCATGTAGAAAAGAAAATCATTCTAATGAGAGAGAGAGCCTTAGAAGACATTTCATGTTCATCTTGGTTCTGTAGTCAGGGCTAGGAGAGGGTCTAGAAGTAGTTATCATACCAATAGTTTCTGGGTCTTTCTACAGTTCGTTGAGAGTGGTTGGGCATTTTCCTGGCCAAATACTAGAAGTCTGGCTCAAAAACCACATGAAGTGGTTTCTAGAGTTATGACTTTTTAATTTAATGCTGAAAGTGAAAGTGTTAGTTGCTCAGTTATGTCTAACTCTTTGCAGACCCGTGGACTGTAGCCTGCCAGGCTCCTCTGGCTATAGAATTCTCCAGGCAAAAATCCTAGAGTAGGTAACCATTCCCTTCTCTAGGGGATCTCCCTGACCCAGGGATCAAACCTGGATCTCTCGTATTGCAGACAGATTCTTTACCTTCTGAGCCACGAGGGAAGCCCATTTAAAAGTTTTAATGCTGAAGGGAACTTTAAAAAATCTTGCTGGTGAAGAAATCAAGGCACAGCAAAATTAAATGATTAGCTTGGGGTCAGAGTAACTTAGTGGCAGAGCCTCTAAAGCTCACCCCTGTTTATGAGTTTTTGAAAGTATCTCTTTTAAAAAATCTTCTAATATATTAGAGTATATCTGATCATGTAAGTGAGAAAGATAGTGGATTTCAGTATCATATAATCTATGAGTTGATTTATAAGATTCAGAAGAGAAACAAAGCAAAGGTAGGTTCTGGAAACAAAAAGCTTTGGGAAGTTCATAATTGTTTGTAGGGAAGGCCCCTGAGATGATGTAGAAGGCTGGGCAGGTTAAGTCATGAAATGTTAAATTCAGCTATCACAAGGCATGGCTGATTTTGATGATCTAGCATTCATAGTTTTGGTGTTGACTTTCCAGTAGTGAAGATAAATGTCAGCTAGTGTACCTGTCATATCCTGAAAATATTTTGCTTTGGACCAAGAGTACATATTTGCAAAATGACTTCGTATATCAGTGTGGCAGAAAGATGGCTTGCTATATATAGTCCATCTCCAAATGGTCTGAGATCCAGATTTAGTTTTGGGAAAATAAAAGCCTCCAGGACAACCACCTTGGATTCAGAAAGGAACGTTTTGAAATCACTTCCCCAGATATTTGTCCACTTCTGGCAGGTTTGTTAGTCTGGGTTTGAGGGAGTGTGCCATGCTGGACTAGCTTCCTGACTGCCAGGCTGAGCTGTCTGCAGCACTTAGGGTGTGGCAGAAGCAACCTGTATGTCCCAGTAGCCCGTCTTTCTGGAAACTGGAACAGTAGGTGCTTTTTAAAACACAAGACTGCCCTGCTCTTTCAGGTTCTTGCAGAGAAGAGATTCTGCAACAAATGGAGAGGAAGACCTAAACTGGAGATAAGAAGGACGTCATCTGTTTTTCAGCGTGTAACAGAGTCCTACATACAGTGGTCACTGAGTGAAGATACATGGAATGAAATGAGCTACTATATATAATAATTTTAAGATGCATTATTTTTCACACTTCTAAAATTGAAGTGCATCTTAACATTTGTCTGTTTTCTGAATTTTCTATTGTTTGTATTATCCATGCTGGGTTGAACCTGCCATTGAAAATGCCTTTAAAAAGATTTTACTGCATCAGAAAAATGTTGTTTTGATATATAAATAATAAATATAATTTTGTTATACATATAAAGTGGAGAAGGAAATGGCAACCCACTCCAGTATTCTTGCCTGGAGAATCCCACCGACAGAGGAGCCTGGTGGGCTACAATCCATGGGGTCACAAAGAGTCGGACACAACTGAGCAACTAACTTAACATACATATGAAGACCCTATGGTCTGTGGCCCACCAGATTCCTCTGTCATGGGATTCTCCAGGCAAGAATACTGGAGTGGGTTGCCATTTCCTTCTCCAGGAGATCTTCCCAACCCAGGGATTGAACCTGCATTTCTTATATTTCCTGCATTGGGAAGAAGGTTCTTTACCAGTAGCGCCACCTGGGAAGCCCCTATAAAAGCATGGAAATAAAGAAATAATGTGTAGGAACAAAAGCATTTTTCATTGGAGGAATATCTATAATTCTGTACCTTTTTGCAAAGCTACATCCAAATGCTTTATAAAACTTAGGAAAGGAAGTAAATCACAAGTAGATGACCTGTTACATTTTGTTACTGAGATCCAGGCAACCAGTTGTCTATCACATGCTGTATTAGTTTCCTGTAGCTGCTGCAACAGGTTACCACAAACTTGGTGTCTTAGCACAACGGAAATTACCCTGTCTTAGTTGACAGCCAGAAGTTCAACATCAGATTTACCAGGTCAAAATCAAGGTATAGATAGGGTCCCAGTCCTCTGAAGGTTCTAAGGACAAATCTCTTACTAACCTCTCCCAACCTCTGATGGTTTCATCACTCGCTCTCTACCTCTGTCTTTGCATCACCTTCTCCTCTGGGTGTCACACCTCTCTCTCCTTTTCTTTTATGAGGATACTTATAATGGCATTTAGGGCCCACACAAACAATCAAGGATAACCTTTCCAACAATCTTAATTTAATTGCATCTGCAAAGACTTTTCCAAATATGATAACATTTACAGTTTTCAGATGTCTGTAAGTCCACCATTCATTCCCTTACACATGTCAATGAAACTAGTATGAGAAAAACCTCCAGATTTCTAGGAACAGGTAAAAGAAAGGTTGATTAACTTTTGTTGGTATTTGTTGGTATGATTAGCTTTCATTGGTATTTTCTTTATTCTCGCTTCTGACAAAATCAAGAAAGGGTAAGCACTGAAATTTTCAGAATGGGTATCAGTGGCTTGGAAGAAAATCACAGTAATGATAGAGGAAAGCTCTTCTAAGTAATATTCTTCTTAGACCCAGAGGACACAGTTGGGTGGTACATCATTAGATACTGGCAATTCACAGTTGGAAATAATTCAGAAGGCTAGACTGAATATAGTTTTTCAGAAGGAATAGACTTCTGAATAAAGTTTTTAGGAAAACTTTAGTATGGCAGATTAACTATAAAAATGGTTCAAAATCTCACCCTTCTTTGTACCCATGCTCTATGCAATGTGTCTGTAACCTTTCCCATCAAGAGGTAGCCTTTATTCCCCCACCCCTTGAACCTAAGGGGCTCTGTGCTTTCCATTAGCCAATAGAACATGGACAGCAAGGATATCCAACTAGTCCATCCTAATGGAAATCAGTCCTGAATATTCTTTGGAAGGACAGATGCTGAAGCTGAAACTCCAATACTTTGTCCACGTGATGCAAAGAACTGACTCGTTTGAAAAGATCCTGATGCTGGGAAAGATTGAAGGCGGGAGGAGAAGGGGATGACAGAGGGTGAGATGGTTTGATGGCATCACTGACTCAATGGACATGAGTTTGAGTAAGCTCTGGGAGTTGGTGATGGACAGGGAGGCCTGGCGTGCTGCAGTCCATGGGGTCGCAAAGAGTCGGACATGACTGAGCGACTGAACTGAACTGAATGTGACACTAGCAAGTTATGAACCCAAGTCCAAGAAGCTTGTGAGCTTCTGTTCCCTCCCCAGTCACCATGAAAGCAAATACAGCCTGGCTACCGGATGATGGTGAGAGACACATGGCTCTGTCACCTTCACCACCTCGGCCAGTAGCCAGCCTGCCATCAGACATGTTAGTGGGGCCATCCTTGACCAGTCAGCCATCAGACAAACTGCCACCCAACCATAGACTCATGAGCAAGTTGAGGGAGAACAGCAGAGCTCTGTCCAGATCCTCAGAACTGCCCAACTGACTCGCGGACTCATGAGCAATAACAAATACTTACAGGATTAAGCCATTGGGTTTTCGGGTGATTTATTATATGACAGAAACTGATACATAATGGGTGGAAATTCATTAAATTTTGATGACACAGTGAATAAATAATTCAGGATGAATTGGATTGTGAATACAAAACAGATTTTTAGACTGTTTTAACTAAATTATTTTGCTTATAGTTTCCTTTTCTGAATCTTTAATGGTGATAGAGGATAAAAATATACTAATTGGAAGGAAAGTTATGACCAACCTAGATAGCATATTAAAAAGCAGAGACATTACTTTGCCAACAAAGGTCCGTCTGGTCAAGGCTATGATTTTTCCAGTGGTCATGTATGGATGTGAGAGTTGGACTGTGAAGACAGCTGAGCGCCAAAAAATCGATGCTTTTGAACTGTGGTGTTGGAGAAGACTCTTGAGAGTCCCTTGGACTGCAAGGAGATCCAACCAGTCCATCCTAAAGGAGATCAGTCCTGGGTGTTCATTGGAAGGACTGATGCTGAAGCTGAAACTCCAATACTTTGACCACCTGATGCGAAGAGTTGACTCATTGGAAAAGACCCTGATGCTGGGAGGGATTGGGGGCAGGAGGAGAAGGGGACGACAGAGGATGAGATGGCTGGATGGTATCACTGACTCGATGGGCATGGGTTTGAGTAAACTCCGGGAGTTGGTGATGGACAGGGAGGCCTGGCATAAAAGAGATCTTTAAATGAGTAGAAAACAAAAATTCTGATAGAAAAAAACATGTCTTCTTGTGCTTACCATAAGGATTTCTTTTTTTTTTTCCTTAGGGTTATAGCCATCCTTAATTTCTTTTATCCCAGGGAATCTCCTTTGTTCAAGGTTGGAGCCCATTTCAGTTTAATTAAATAGAAAAATTCTATACTCAGCTTTCTGCCACTTATCCGCCATATAACTTCTGGTGATTTACTTCCCCTCTCTGAGTTTCAGTTGCCTTATATGAAAAGTGAGGGTGGTAATAACTCCTGGTTAGGGTTGCTTTGATGGTGAAATATGATAGTCCATATGCATGGTCTTTGTGAAATGCAGGTGGATGAAGAAAATTAATAAGCTGAATCTATGTGATTAGCATTTTCCTCAATATGCCCAATAGCATTGGCATACCAGTGGTGCTAATTTTCTCAATACAATTCTTCTATTCCATAAAGTAGATCATTTGTTTATATGACTACATGTTTTCTTAATGTTGGTATCTCCACCCTTCTACCCAGTACAAATACAACATATCTTGTGGGCATGACTTTTTCCCAAACGCACATTGCTGACCACTGGCGTTGCAGAATAAAACAAAGTGGTCCATGTGCAGACACCTAAACCCTGATTTCATTAGATTACATTTGTAGCAAACAGATTTGGGATTCTTGTCTCACTCAGAGCCTACATCTCAAAGAATCTGCCCCAGCCATCAGCCAGCCTGTTCACCCATCCCCAGTCCACCACAGCTGATGGGGATAAGAGGCATACAATTGACTTGGGGAATTTAATCAGAACCTCTTAGAACATGTCTATAGTAGTTTATATGCATATTCTTTATCTTAAGAATTCAAATTAAGAGGTGCTGAGACTAAAGTTTTAGATCTTGGATCCAGTAACTGAATGTTCTTATAGAATTGGAGCCATAGTCAGCAATCTAACAAACCAATCCCATCTGAAATAAAAAATTCAGGAGAAGTAGAAACTAAGTCAGCCAGACAAATCAGAGTAGAAAATGCAGAAGACTGGCAGAGAAAGCAGAGATAAGAGCCTAGAGAGCTCCAGAGAGAGAGAGAAAGGGAGTTTTACTCTTGACTTTCAGTTTCCCAATAGATATTTCCCTACTGTTTATTTTTTGCCTGGAGATGTCAGCCAGAGTCCTTGGACTATCTTTACAATGCCTCATTCCCCTTTTTATTTGGGCCAATTTGAAGGGATTTTTGTTCCTTGTAACCAAATGACCCCTGTTGGCTTAAAAAATTCCCCTGGGTTTAGAGATGTCTTGGGTTGCTTTTTAGTCCTTGGTGGAGAGAGAAAGAATGCTTGTTAAGGGAAAAAAAAAGATAATTGAAGGAGCTATTGAGTGGGTGACAGATGCCTGAAAGTAGGAGATTAGAGGGCAACAGAAGATGGTGGTATTCACATAAAGTGCAAAAGAAGAAGAAAAACACTCTACTAAGATTCATTACTGAATAATCTCAGAACCCAAGCAGAAAAGTTTAGAGGTGACTGATCCCCAGAGATAGTAGGAATACTGAAGGGAGATATTCATTATTTTTAAAGATACAGTATTTACTATCGACCCTTTCTTGGGATTTAGTGCTAAAAGGAGAATCCACGTGTTGTGAGGACCAATGTTTCAGGTTAATTTCCCTTCAACAGAATTGATGGTGATTTTTTTCCCTTCATTATATTTTTATTTTAGAATAAATGTTCATTACCAAATTCTAAAATTAAAATTAGATGATATATTTAAACCAGCCCTTGGTTATAGCAAGGCAATATGCACTTATCTACAAGACAGAGGTATTTCTAAGAAGCCTATTATTAAACTTTCTACGTTCAAACCCCTTCAAGCACTTACCAGGTATCTCTCACTATGCAAAGGGCTGGGACACCAAAGTGATCCAGTCAGACACAGTCCCTGCCCTCATGGAGCTAATAAAGACGAATAGAAAGTAAGTAAAGAAAGAGAGAAATGAAGGGAAATAGTGATTACCTGTTATTGATAATGTTATGAGTGCTGAAATACAGAGTTAGGGCAGGGGACTTCTCTGGCGGTTCAGTGGTTAAGACTCTGTGCTCCCAATGCAGGGGACACATGTTTGTCCCCTGGCTGAAGAACTGAGATACCACATGCCCCATGGGCCCCACGGCGTGGCCAAAAAGAAAAATCAAAGAATTAGGAGCAGGATCCACCATGGATAAGGTGGTGAGGTCTGTTTTAATATTCAGAATGAACTGAAGCAACTGGATTATCATAAGAATTTAATAATTCCTCATAATTATTATTGGCTAGATAACTATTTAGGGAAGCCGCATGTCATTCTTTTGGGCACTTTTTATAACTTAATGACCAAAAGAAGAAAACCAATATAAATTAGTGCCCGTCATGTACCAGACATCATCCCCATACTCTATCTTACCAAAGCAGTCATTACTTTTTTTTTAAATAAAGCTTTTAAATTGAAGTATAGCTGATGTAAAATATTATGTGAGTTTCAGGTGTAAAGTATAGTGATTCTCAATTTTAAAGGTTATACTCCACTTAAAATTGGCTTCCTCAATGGCTCAGTGGTAAAGAATCCGCCTGCAAATGCAGGAGACACAGGAGATTCAAGTTCAGTCCTTGGGTCCGGAAGGTCCCCTGGAAGGGGAAATGGTGACCCACTCCAGTATTCTTTCCTGGAGAATCCCATGAACAGAGGAGCCTGGCGGGCTACAGTCCAACGGGTTGCAAAGAGTCGGACATGACTGAGCAACTAAGCACGCACATTACTCCATTTATAGTTATTATGAAGTGTTGGCTCTATTCCCTGTGTTGTACAATATATCCTTGCAACTTACTTTCCACCTAATAGTTTGTACCTCTTAACCCCCTACTTCTATATTGCTTCTTCCCTCCTCCCTCTCCCCACTGATAATCACTAGTTGGTTCTCTTTATCTCTGAGTCTATTTCTTTTTTTGTTATGTTCACTAGTTTGTTGTATTTTCTAGTTTCCACATCTAAATGATAAGTCATACAGTATTTGTCTTTTTCCATCTGATTTATTTCACTTAGCATAATGCCCTCCAAGTCCATCCATCTTGCTGCAAATTTCATTCTTTTTATGGCTGAGTAGTATTCCATTGTATATATACATACCACATCTTTTTTATCCAATCATCTGTTGATGGACACTTAAGTTGCCTTATAAATCTTTGCCTTTTGGGCAGCATTCGCAAAGCAGTCATTATTATACCAGTTTTTCAGATGGAAGGGTCAGGGTCCTAAAATGTCATATTTCTTGCCCAAGGATTCAGTCAAAAGCTTTTCCCACCATACCTCCATTAGATGCTGGTCTAGCCTACATAAAAAGCAACAAGTTACTTATTATGACCCAGATTAATTTTAAAATATGGATCATTTAAGTCGTATAGCTTACATTTTAGTCTTATAAAGTCTCTCAAATTATCGCCACTCTTCAAGCCACCTTTTAAACTAATGATTCTGACCTATAAATTCAAAACTAGTAATGCTATGTTCTACAGGGAGAGGAAACAGCAGACTTCATCTGAGTGTCAGGGGTAAGGGAAGTTCAAATATCGCAGCCCCAGTTTTTGCCATCTGGTCCAAACATGTCTGCTAGCTTTATTCCTTTCTCTAATATACACCCAGACTTCCAACTAAGAGGCTGACTTTCAGTTTAACCGTGGCAACACCCCACTGTCAATTTCTTTGTTCCAACTGCCCTCCATCGTATCTTCCTTCACCACAGCCTCAGAGACTTCATGAATCACTCACAGTTCAGCATTTATTGAGCTATCATGCCCTTTGCTGGGTGTTGGGCCCAAAGCATGAGATGGCATTGCCTTGAGAAGTCTGGTCTCCTAACTCGAGGACATTCTAAACTGTTCTCCCGGCCCTTTGCACCCGTGTCTCCTCCCTCTGCCCTGGGAAGGGATCTTTAGCCTAGTCTTCAGGGTGGTGAATCTTGCCAAGAACGGGCTGGAGGTGGACCAGCTGAGTCTGCCAGATCGAAAGATCAAAGGCGCCTGGAACCTAGATGCGTGAACGAAGCCAGCCGGGCTCTCATGATGCGGCTGGCACCTCGCGAGTTTCCTAAGGCGACGCCAGAACTGGGAGAACAGGATGCAAAGCTAAGAAAGGAGGGTTGACTGACGGCTGGCTGGAGCCCACGCCTTTCCTCGTTGGCTGAGCTGGGGTCGTTACCCTGGAACCTTCCCCGGCCGTGTCTCTGCGCCGGGCAGGTCCGCATGCCTCGCGCACCAGGCTGTCTCCGAGACGGCGCGCGGATAGCGTGCAGACCCAGGAGGCTGTGTAGGCTGGGGCTCGTAACTCGGAGCCTCCATTCTTCTCTTCCCGGTAGAAAAGCGTCGGAGGATCCGTTCTCTACTCCACCTCTTTGCGCCGGTCCCTTTGCTGTCCGCGAGCTCCACCGGGCACTTGCCCTGCGCCCCGCACCACCCTGCGTCCCCTGCACCCCAGCCCCAGGCCCACTTCCCACCTGCCGGAGGCACGGACGCCGGCGCCGAGCAAGCCTGTCTGCTCCTGCTGGAGTGAAGGGGGAATCTTTGCTGACCTGGCTTTGACCGAGGGACCCTCTGCGCCACCGAGAAGCAGGGGGCCTGAGTCCTGGCCGCCCAGATTTCTCTCCCCTTTAGGGGTCGCAATGGAGCCAACAGCTGTCGGGCCCTAATCCATCCAGACCTTTAATTCATGCCTGATGCCTGAAGTTTCTGAGAACCAAAACGAGCGCTCACATACGTCCGTACACCAGGGTCGCACAAATCTGTTATTTTCTGAGGACGAGTGGTTTGATGTCCCAAGCTACTCTTAAGCTTTAAGAATACAGCGCATGCCACCGTGGAGCGGATAGAAAAGCAAGTGAAACTGGAGCCCAGAACATGCAGACTCTTAAGAAAAAATAATTCCGAGATATTTTCTTTCCCTCTGCATTAACGTCCTTTGTCTCTCTAATGAGATAGATCCCTGAACGGTGCTTCTCACAGTGTGGTTTCCGGACCAGCAGCATCAGCCTCTTTTGGGAACTTGTTAGGAGTAGGAATTCTGGGGCCCATTTCGGACCTCTTGAAGCTGGAACTAGGGTGGATGGAATCCAGCTATCTGCTTACAGGAGCTGTTCCGGTGATTCCCATACAGGTCCAGGAACCGCTGGCTTCAAAGCCTCTCTGGGCAGTGTTTCCCACTGATCACTACACAGAACCCTCAGGTACTGACCTTGTTTTGTTTACCACTTGTCTGTTTAGAGAGAAGTCTCTGATGGGACTGTGGGCAAAGCTGCTGGGAGCACAAGAATCCATAGAAGCAATCAGAACCAGAGAGAGAGAGAGAGGGAGGGAGAGCGAGAGAGAGAGAGAGAGAGAGAGAGAGAGAGAGAGAGAGAGAGGGAGGGAGGGAGAGAGAGAGGGGGAGAGAGAGAGAGAGAGAGAGAGAAAGAGGAAGGCAGAAGGGACTTCCCCCACCTTCAGTTCACTTTCAGTATCTGTCTCTTGCTGAGAACTCACAGACACGCTTATTTGAAGTATTTCATTTTCCTTACAGGCTGCTACAACCTGCTGTGGTTGTTCTCCTGACTCTTTCTGAAAGCACCTTCTAAGACAGTTATTATAACTAAGAGGTCACGGACAGGACACTCCCCACCCTCCCACCCCTATCTATCTGACTTGTGGTAAAGAGGGTCCCCCATTCCTTCAGATGCTGTTTGCCTCCTTCACTTTTTAAAATTAATTTTTATTGGAGTATAGTTGCTTTACAAATGCTTTGCAATTTGTTTCTACTATACAGCAAAGTGCACCAGCTGTATATATACATAATATATATATATGTATACACACACATACCCTCTTATTTGAGTAGAGTTCCCTGTGCTAATAAACCACAAAGACCAGAGCAGAAATAAATGAACCAGAAATGAAGAAAACAATAGTAAAAGTCAATGAAAAGATAGACAGAATTGATAAATCTTTAGGTAGACTCGCCAAGAAAAAAAGGAAGAGGACTCAAATCAAAAAAATAAAAAATGAAAGAAAAGTTACAGCTGATACTGCAGAAATACAAAGGATGGTAAGAGCCTATTACCAGTAACAACATGCCAATAAAATTGACAACCTGGAAGAAATGGACACATTCTTAGAAAAGTACTTTCAAAACGGAACCAGGAAGAAATAGAAAATATGAACAGACCAATCACAAGTGCTGAAATTGAAACTGTGATTAAAAATCTTCCAACAAACAGAAGTTCAGAACCAGATGGCTTCACAGGCAAATTCTATCAAACAGAAAAGAGTTAACACCTATCCTTCTCAAACTCTTCAGCTTGCCTCCTTTAAAACCCAGGCAGCAGAGACAGGCTTCAGAAGAGCACCGGACCCTGGGAGGCAGGGTGTGGTGGGCGGGGCGCTGATGACCCAGGCAGAAGAGAAGGGCCCCTGGGAAGGAGAGCTGTTTAGACTGTGGATGTGTGTGTGGAAGGGGGTGGGGCGGTCACGCTGCCCCATGCCAGGGCTAGTGGTAGCCACAACCTGGTCATTCCAGTGTATTTATTGCTCATTCCAGGGAACAACCCTTGGGTCCCCAAGTGTGCACAGACTCGAAGGCTGAGACCCTGTGCTTAGGGTTTCCCAGGAGCCAGGCACTAGGGTAGTTTTTCTATTTGTTTGTCCCAGTCCCTGTCTTTGCTCTCTGAATTTTTCTGGATGAATTTGGAGAACATTGAGGAGTATGGGTAAAGATGTGTGTGTGTGTGTGTGTGTGTGTGAGAGAGAGAGAGAGAGAGACAGAGACAGAAAATGTAACCTTCAACATTGCACTGAAGAGGTGTTTTGGTTCCTGCAACAAAAAGACCTTGCTTGTGCATTATAAACACACCCTCTTGAGCTTCCTTCTCCAGTACTTTCAGGTCGGCTCGAGTATAGGCAGCTCACCCCCAGCCACTTAGTACAACTGACCGGTACTTGCCCGGAGTTTTTCCTTTACAAAGCAATCGCAAATGATAAAAAAATATATAGTTTCACTTGAGCGCCACTGAGGCTCTGTGAGGCAAAAGAGGAAAAGTATGAGTATTGTTATCATTGTCATTATAATCACGTTTATTCTCACTTTCGGAGAGGAGAAAACCGAAGATCCACACCCTTTCAGAGAAAAACTGGATGGAAAACTAGGGTTTAACTCTGTGTCGCAGTGCACAGCTTCAGGCCTCCGGTTGAAAGCACAGGCTGGTGGGAGGCAGCAGGATTTTGAAATAAATTCATTTGTGGTTTGGGGTTGTTATAGAAGGAACAAGCAGACATTTCTCCAGGGGCCGCCTGAGCGGAGAATTTTTTTTTTTTTTTAGTGTCATGTATTTTTTAATTAATTTTTTAAACTTTGTGTTGCGGTAGAGCTTAACAACAGTGTTGTGATAGCTTCAGGTGAGCAGCCAAGGGGACTCAGTCATCCACATACATGTCTCCATTCTCCCCCAAAGCCCCTGCCCCTCAAGGCCGCCACCTAACATTGGAGTGCTCAGAATTTTTGAATATTTTCTTTGCAAAATCGTCAGTGGGAGCTCGGGGAATGTGCTGAAGTGGGACACAAACAACTGAGCCACGTTGGGACTCATCTCTGACTTGAACTCTGGACCCGCAGGTCAAGAGTCGAGTGTGCCTCTGGTAGAAGCAAATATGGGGAAGGTGGAGATGGCCAGAGCCTAAAATGATCTCTTGAAGGTCACATAGAGGGAGAGGGGAAGCGAGGAGGAGGGAAGCCTGCTACCCTGAGGGTGCCAGTGACTGGCACGCGGGTGGGGAACCACCCGCCTTCCCAGTCCGCGGAGAACGGAGATGCTAACGAGGTAACTCTCTTTGGGAGAGAACGTCCCTCCCGCACAGCGGTCCCCCAGGTCAAGAGCATCCCGGTTCCTTCCCCTCTGGCCCGGCTGAGGGCTCCACCCCTGAGCGGCCTTGGGGGTTGGTTAGAGGTAAGTGCAGGAGCAAGGGAGCTCCTACTTCAGGTACCAAACCGAGCTGAGAAAAGGGCGAAAAAAATCGAAAAGAAAGAGCAAATGAAGCGGAAGTTTCAAGGCCCTCTGCGAGGAATAACAGTATAAATAACCGAAGACGTCTTGTAAACACTGCGGTCATAACCCCGAACATTAAACAGCCCCGGTGGCATCTGGCTCATCGGCCGCCGCGGGCTGCGCTGGGGCAGCGAGGGAACCGGGTCCCAGGCTCCTCGGACTCGCCTCTCTGTTTATCTCAACTTAATCTTCCCCAACGAGCTGTTCCGTAGCCTGGAAGATGTTTAAATTAAAAGCCAGTCCGCCGGAAGTCGTGGAGAGGCGCTGAATGCACTGGCCAACGTAACAGAAAGGCAGGCATGCGCATTGTTCGAAGTAATTCATTAATTATTAAGAAAACTATATGATACACATTGCAGAAAATCGTAGAACACATTCCAGAGGTATGGCATTTACATTTTTCATCGCTCCCTTTATTGCTTCACTCGCTTGCAGTTCTGGGTTGCGTGGGTTCATGTCTGCACCTGGAAGGTTATAGAATGTGGGTTTTACCTTCCTGCTTGTGTTAGCAATTACACTGTGGGATACCTGAAAATCAGATTTTTATTTTCTCTTGAATTGTGTGACTGTTCTTGACTTTAATCCTTCCCTTTCTTTGTTTAGTTACACTGTTTCTATTTGTCTTAAAAGTAATCTGCAAACTTGAGACTCGTTTCTTTTGGAGGGTTTCAGTGCAAAATATGATTTGCACTTTCATGGTGGAAATCGTATTTAATCATTTTCTATCTCTCAAATAAGTTTGGATTGAGGTTCAAAAGGACCACTTTTATTATTGAGCTGCTCCCATGGTTCCCTACCTTTCTATTCCAAATATATTTTCCAAAAATCACACCAAACGGCAGGGCTTTTAGCAATATAAAGAAAGATTTATTTTTGAAAGTAGCAAAACTTGTTTGAAAAAAATATATCTTTAAGTGAATTACTTTATAAAGGTGACTGTCAAAGTCAGCTATTCTATGATCTACATTTTACAACATATTGTACAAAAGATACACGTTGATAGGCTCTTATTATCTATTTATATATTTATAATTACATATTGCACTTGGACCAGCAAGGCTCGCAGAGTCATTCACGGTAGAAGTTAATAAAGTTAAATAGATGGGGATCGCTGTAAGTACAGTTGATGTTTCTCTGGTTTGGAAACGAATCTCCTCGTCGCTGTAAAGTGTTCTCGCGGGGTGGGACGGGGAGAGAGCTGCGAGGGGGAAGCAGAGGCGGAGAGCGGGGAGGGCAAGGGTCGCCTTCCCTGGGGCCCGCTCCCCCCGGGAGCGCGCCTTTCCCAGGCTCGCACCTCCAAGGTCAGGACGCCGTGGTTCCACATAAGCGGCTGGCGGTCACCACTTCTTTCAGGTCACTCTCGGGTTTCCCGGCCACCATAAAGGGCCACGTCTGTAGGAGAGAAGAGGGTGGAGGAGGTAAGTGGCCGTGGAGGAGGGGTGGGACGAGGCCGGAGCCGGAGGCCAGAGTAAAGGGCGCGGGCGGCGGCAGGCGCTGAGTTGGACAGACCCGTTATCTCTGCAATTCACTCTGTGACCTAATGCGCCCTGTGGCTGGATAAAGCAGAAAGCGGCCCTGGCGCCAAGTCACAGCTCGAGGTGGTAGAGCAAAGAGGGGTTCACACTGGGTTCGAAGTGAAAACCCAAGAGAAAAAACACAGCCCGGAGGCAGATGCCGCGGTGAGGCTGAGCAGGGAATCCGAGAAGGATCTCGAACCGCTGGGCACCGGGTTCAAGGTGAAGCGCCCTTGTGGCCCTGGGCAGGCTCTTCTGAGGCCCTGGTCCGGCTCCCAGCCCTCTCGCTTTCACCCCCAGGGATTTCACTACTTCTAACTTTCATTTCCATCACAAAGGCGGGCTTTTCATCGCCGTTTCTAAATTAATCGCCAGCTCTTAAAAACAAATACTGTTAATAAAAGAATATACCGGCGAATTTTCAGATTGTCTTCCTACAGGGCTGAGCAAACATAGCTTTCTCTTCCCTTCTTCCTGATGTTTATAATAAAGCTCACTTAAGTTTTCTTAATCAAGGATGAAGGCAGCAACAGCTGTAAATGAAGGCACTGCTTTCATTTTAGGTCCAGACCTTAAAAAGCTGTTTACTCACTTAAGAAAACTTGACTCTTAATGAAAGGAAAAACAATTTTATAGCAAAATATGGTTTTGCAACCCCCTCCCATCCACCTCCCCCCACCATTCCTGAAACCAGTTCAGAGAGAAGACCACTCAAACCTTCAAACCTGTCTCCCTAGTGCTGACTGATAAGAAGACTTTTAAGAGGAAAACGTCTCCTTATCATATACAAACAGAGGTGCTAGTTAGTTTTTGTTTTTCTTTAGAGCCCGGAACCCTTAAAATTAAATCAAATGCAAAGAGGGAATTAAAACATACTTCTTAAACAGTAATATGCCTTTGAGAAAAATATTAGGTTCAATGAGCATTACTGATTAAGATAAAAAGTAACATGTTCTTAAATCTTGAAGGAGAGTGACCTATTTTAATATTATTTATTATACTAACAGTCGTGAGAATGTGCTGATTATGCTGATATTAGCTAGAACTTCTGGGATCCAAAAGTGTTAATTCATTGACAGGAGAAGTGCAGAATATTTAAATAGTTGCCGACTTAGGTGACAGTTATGGGGGGCACGATGTGTTCATATGCAAAGTTCTACATATGGAAAACTTTGGGAAAGAAACAGAGTAGGATGTTTTTATTTACAAGAAGTAGAGGAGGGAGATCAAGTTCTACTCTTTGGCTAAAGGAAGAGTAAAAGGATTACTAAAATGCCTCCTTAGCGCGTAGCATCTCCTCTGTGTCCTCTGTCCGGCACCAGCCCTGAAGGCGCTGGTGCGAGTGCGGGGGATCCCTCCTCTTTGCCAGCTCAACGTGCTTGCAAGCTCTTAATTGGGCTGCCATGTCAAACACTCGCATAAATCACCGCGGTCCGCAGCTTGGAAGGCAGAGAGCTAGGACCGAGTGGGGATCGCCTGCGTGGTCCCCTAGAGGCATTGGCTGGCGGTGACCAAGATGCGCGGGTCGCAGCCCGACGCGCACCCTCACACCGGGGACCCACTGCGGGCGCGCTGTGTCGGGGGCCCGGGGGGGGGGGGGGGCGAGACGCCGCCACCACGCCCGAAAACTTACCAGGTTGACCGGGTGAATATAACCGTTCTCGTACTTGTCGTTGGCCAGGATCTGCCTCAAGTGGGCGATGTAGCTGGACGCCAGCCTGAGCGTGTCCAGCTTGGAGAGTTTGGTGTCCGGGGGCACCCAGGGCAGGGTGGTCTTGAGCCTGGAGAAGGCCTTGCTCAGCACCCGCATCCGGGCTCGCTCGCGCGCGTTGGCCGCGTTGCGTTGAACCTGTTTCCCCTCCTGGCTGACCCCGCTCAAGGGGCTCTTCTTGGTGGGCGCCTTCCTCCTCTTGCCCAGGCCGCCGCGGCCCTTCTGGGGAGACCCGGCCTCGCAGTTGGAGCTCTCCTCGGTGCTCTCGTTGGAAGTCACAAACTCCTTGTTCGAGTCCATTTTCAGCCCGTCGCAGTCCAGCATCTCCACCTCTTGAAGATCCTCCACATCGCTCAGGGAGCCGGTGGACATGTTTGGGGGAGAGGATGAAAGAGAGAGAGGGGAGGGAGAGAGGAGAGAGGGAAGAGAAGAGAGAGACCTCGAAACCAAGGAGCCCCCGAATGTGGAGCTTGAGGCGGCCACCTCGGGGTGGGGAGCCGGGAGGTGGGGGTCTGGCTGGGTCTCACACCCCTTTCCCCTTCGCAGAGTCGGGAGAAGAAGCCGCGAGGGCTTCTGCGGGCAGGAAACCGACGCGCTGTTTCCCCACCCCCGGAGTCGTGGCCGGAGAGGATTGTGAGAGAGCGCGGAGGAATTCGGTGGACACGAGGAATTTATCTGGGGAATAGAGAGGCGGATCCTTGCCGCCCAGGGGAGGGGCCTGCCAGGCCCCAGCAAAGCTCTTAGACCCCTTTCACAGCCCGAGGGGAACTCTCACGCACGGCCCCTGATTTCTAACTTGGAATGGAAACCAGCCCCACCGCAGGACGCGAATGCCAGTCACCTTCTCCCACTTTGGGATGAACCAGGGAGCCGCGGGGCCCACCCAAGCTCCTTTCCCCGGCCCATCTCTCCAGGTCGGCTTTCCTTCTTAAGAGGTCATAGCTGGCTCTGTCTGAGAACTTTAGGAAAACGACCACATCTCTGCTTCTTCTGGGCCTTCCACCCACAGATCTCATCCCCCGGCTCCCCACTTCCTCACAGAAAACACCAATTAAAATCCAGACACGGATCCACCACCTCCTGCCCAAATCATAAGACTGTGGCTTTTTCAAGATATCTTCTCACCTTAACTGCGGTGAATTAAGACAGTAGGCTCTTTAGGGTGATGACAGAGAAAATACCAAAAAATCAACTTGCGTCTGGTCACTTTAAAGATTTAATCAAGGAATTGCTGGTGTGTGTGTGTGTTTGTGTGTACACAGACATACCCATTGCACACCCACACACAACACACGCATTTAAGGGGGCGTGGGGGGAATGAGATAGAGTAACATGGATTTGTGGAAAGTGTTTTGTCAGTTGATAATCTTTTCTTAATGAAATTAAAACTTTCCCCTAAATTTCTTTCTAGAGATCCACTTAATGCTGTCTTAAAATGTTAGTTGCCTCAGACATCACCTGATCCCGGATTTCTGGTTTCTTCCCCCCCAGTGCTCCCTTCTTTTGGCTCCTGGGGTTCTGCTTGTAAGGCTGACATTACAAAATGTTGAGCAATATTATCCAGTTCAGAAAGGTTCTTTTTTCCACCCATAACTCTAGCCCTGACCATTTTTCCCGGAGAAGAAGAAAATTCAAGGAGCAAGTAGAAAAGCAAAGGAACCAGAACTCGAGGGACTGAACGACATCGATGAAATGAAACCAGAGACACAGAAGGCATGGATCTCTCTTACTAGTTCTTCTCCAGGTTTTCTTTCCTTGGAATTAGGTACTGAAGTTGAGGGGGCTGGAGCAGAATGTGAGAGGATTCTGAGCTTTTGACTGGGAATCTGTACCCTTCTCCTAAACTGAGATACCGTATCTCTAATCCTGGGCTCAGCTGGGAATTCACTAACCTCTAACGTTTTGTTTTGTTAGCAAGGTCTTGTTTGCTTTCCCCCTATGCTGTAAACTAAACAGATTGTCAGCAAATCAGTCTTTATTAATGAATTAGGGAGACCCCCCCCCCATAATATCTTTGCCCAGGATCCAAAATTTGTTAATCACCAGTGTAGAGATTTATGAGCTCTCTTATTTTCTGTTGTTTGTGCAGGTGGAGATTTAAATGACCATATCCACTACCAAGATTTATTACGAGAGTGATTGATGTTATAAACCAGGAAAAGGACTCTTCCCCCAGCAGGGATGATAGAAATATCAAGTTGAAGTTGCCTTTGTCTTCATGCACAAATGACCCAGCCCTACAACACAGAAAGTATAATAATTTAATCTGAGATCCAAGACAGCATTAAAAGAACACCCAACAGGCCTGTTAAATGTTTCCCCTCTCATTCCCAAACTAGATTTCTTTGATTTACCCTCCCTTTTCTCAGTCTTGGTAAGACATGAAAGTTAAAGTTATTTTTAGACTAAAAGAGTTATGTGAAAATGGGCATTGACCAATACTTTGTGAAACGTGTGTGTGTGTGTGTGTGTGTAGATACTGAGATATATGTAAAATAACCACAGATTATTTATTTGGGCTCTGGAATGGGATGATAATTAAGAATCAGAACTATGCACTTACCACATACAAGGCTAGTAAGCTCAGAAGATTTTACTTGGAGTACTTTTCTTACTGGAGGGAGAGGGTCTGCTTTCCTGCTTCGCTTTAGCTGGTAAGCTACTGAAGCTGTTTGTGGGATAATAACAAACATAGTAATATATACAACTGAATAGACTTCTGCTGTTTGATTTTCTAAGTCTGAAAGTGTGCAATAAATAGAAATTTCTTAAAAATAGCAATTTCTAGAAAGGATCAAAATAGCTTCATGCCACAAGCTGAGTTTGTATGTGTGTGTATGTATGCGCGCGCCTAGTAATTAGTTTTTTTTTTTTTTAGATAAGTAAGAATTAAGTCTAATTATCCCACAGTGACACATTTAGACTGGGAAGGATGAGTGGATTGATAATGAACTTGGGATATTTGTAAAAACTCTCTAAGTGATAGCTACCAGTTTGGGATCAAGCAATGAAGAAGGCTGTTATTTAGGTACCTTTATGTGCAGTCTTGAAGACAATAGATTAATATGAATAATACCTTTTCCTCTTGACATTTTGTGTCTACCCTGCTAATAAACACTTAGGGACAGGTGGGTGGGGGGAATGACTTATTGTTGGATTCTACCAAGAAAATCAGTTAAGCTGTAACTTAAACTGTGCCAGATTCTCCAAAAATATAAACTATAATTCTGTGAGAAGAGCAGTATTTTTGAGAAACTGTATTAACTCTTCGATAACAAGAGAAATCCTTTCAACATTAAAGTTTCAAAGAGCTAAATAGAAAACCAGTGGTTTGAGAGCATGAGGTAGTTAACTAAAAGTTCTTACCTTACATTTAAGAGAGAATTTATGCCCCCAAAGACATCTGGCCAATTTGTTGCACACTTCTAACAATTTGTTCTGCAGGAAAGGCTATCTTTGAAAGTTTTCAATGCTAAGGAAAATTTATCTCTAAAAGTAGTAAAATGAAGATTAGATGTGGAATGTATCCTTGAACGTAAATCCTGGTTTATCAACTGATAAATTTTCAGGAAGTTCAAATTTGATTCAGTTGCACTTGGATGGGATAATTTGCTTCCTTTTTTTATGAGAGGAAAAACATCAAGGCTTCTTTTGAACTGACTTCATCTACCATCACACTTTCTTTCCCAGGGGAGTAGAAAAATATGTCTTTAAATTCGAATTTTAATCCTTTTCTCATACTCCCTACTATTTGTCCAAGAGGCAGACAAGCTGGCAAATTGGCAAAAGTGCCAAGTCTCTCTTTGTTTCTTCACCGTAATTAACACCTCCAGATGTGCCATTTTCTTTGTGTGATGGTAACTACCACCAGTTCAAATGCAAAGAAATAGAGGAAAACAACAGAATGGGAAAGACTAGAGATCCCTTCAAGAAAGAGATACCAAGGGAACATTTCATGCAAAGATGGGCTCCATAAAGGACACAAATGGTATGGACCTAACAGAAGCAGAAGATATTAAGAAGAGGTGGCAAGAATACACTGAAGAATTGTACAAAAAAGATCTTCACGACCCACATAATCACGATGGTGTGATCACTCACCTAGAGCCAGACATCCTGGAAGGCGAAGTCAAGTGGGACTTAGAAAGCATCACTACGAACAAAGCTAGTGAAGGTGATGGAATTCCAGTTGAGCTATTTCAAATCCTGAAAGATGATGCTGTGAAAGTGCTATACTTAATATGTCAGCAAATGTGGAAAACTCAGCAGTGGCCACAGGACTGGAAAAGGTCAGTTTTCGTTCCGATCCCAAAGAAAGGCAATGCCAAAGAATGTTCAAACTACCACACAATTGCACTCATCTCACACACTAGTAAAGTAATGCTCAAAATTCTCAAAGCCAGGCTTCAGCAATATGTGAACCGTGAACTTCCAGATGTTCAGGCTGGTTTTAGAAAAGGCAGAGGAACCAGAGATCAAATTGCCAACATGCACTGGATCATTGAAAAAGCAAGAGAGTTCCAGAAAAACATCTATTTCTGCTCTATTGACTATGCCAAAGCCTTTGACTGTGTGGATCACAATAAACTGTGGAAAATTCTTCAAGAGATGGGAATACCAGACCACCTGACCCACCTCTTGAGAAACCTGTATGCTGGTCAGGAAGTAACAGTTAGAACTGGACATGGAAAAACAGACTGGTTCCAAATAGGAAAAGGAGTACATCAAGGCTGTATCTTGTCACCCTGCTTATTTAACTTATATGCAGAGTACATCATGAGAAACACTGGGCTGGAGGAAGCACAAGCTGGAATCAAGATGACCTGGAGAAATATCAATAACCTCAGATATGCAGATGACACCACCCTTATGGCAGAAAGTGAAGAGGAACTAAAAAGCCTTTTGATGAAAGTGAAGGAGGAGAGTGGAAAAAGTTGGCTTGAAGCTCAACATTCAGAAAACTAAGATCATGGCATCTGGTTCCATCACTTCATGGGAAATAGATGGGAAAACAGTGGATACAGTGGATACAAATAAAACAGACTTTATTTTTTTGGGCTCCAAAATCACTGCAGATGGTGACTGCAGCCATGAAATTAAAAGACACTTACTCCTTGGAAGGAGAGTTATGACCAACCTAGATAGCATATTAAAAAGCAGAGACATTACTTTGTCAACAAAGATCCATCTTATCAAGGCTATGGTTTTTCCAGTGGTCATGTATGGATGTGAGAGTTGGACTGTGAAGAAAGCTGAGCGCTGAAAAATTGATGCTTTTGAACTATGGTGTTGGAGAAGACTCTTGAGAGTCCCTTGGACTGCAAGGAGATCCAACCAGTCCATCCTAAAGGAGATCAGTCCTGGGTGTTCATTGGAAAGACTGATTCTGAAGCTGAAACTCCAGTACTTTGACCACCTGATGTGAAGAGTTAACTCACTGGAAAAGATCCTGATCCTGGGAAAGATTGAGGGCAGGAGGAGAAGGGGCCGACAGAGGATGAGATGGCTGGATGGCATCACTGACTCGATGGACATGAGTTTGGGTAATCTCCGGGAGTTGGTGATGGACAGGGAGGCCTGGCGTGATGCGATTCATGGGGTTGCAAAGAGTCGGACACGACTGAGTGACTGAACTGAACTGAAGTCTTCTAATGTTAACTTATTTTATTAGACCTGCTCAGTATTAGGAAAGAAGAGAGGAAAAACTGAGCAACTCTATCAGGTGCCATATGAGCTTCTTAACCTCCATCCTCCCATTTTATCAACAGAATCTCTCCTTTCTGTTGTCATCATGAAAGGAAGAACTGCTATGTGAAATAAAATCTTTTTTTAAGTTACATTTGCAATTCTTTTTTTTTGAAGTATAGTTGATTTGCAATATTTCAGATGTACAACAAACTGATTCAGTTATATATTCTTTTCCAGATTATTTCATTAAAGGTTAATGTGTGTGTGTGTGTGTGTGTGTGTGTGTGTGTTATTCGCTCAGTCATGTCTGACTCTTTGTGACCCCATGAACTGTAGCCCACCACGCTCCTCTGTCCATGGGATTCTCCAGGCAAGACTATTAGAGTGGGTTGCCGTTCCCTTCTCCAGGGGATCTTTCCAACTCAGGGATCAAACCCAGATCTCCTGCATTGCAGGGGAGTTCTGTACTGTCTGAGCCACCAGGGCAGTCCATTAAAGGTTACTCTCAGACATTAAATATAGTTCCCTGTGCTATAGAGTGGGTCCTTGTTGTCTGTCTACTTTATATATGGTGGTGTGTGTCTGTTAATCCCCAATTCTCAATTTATCTCCCCCGCTTCCCCCTTTGGTAACCACGAGTTTGTCTTGTCTATCTGTGAATCTATGAAATGGAAATCCTAATAGAAATGTATGCCAGAGACTTTCCACAAATAACAGTGATGTTTTAGAAAAACCTGCTTGAGTGATGACTTTTCCATGTCTTCATATAAAGCCTGAGCAAAACCTCCCAAGTTTTCCTAAAAAGAATAAATCTTAAGTATTATATGAATGATACCTATAAAGCATTACATGTTTTTTTTTGGGGGGAGGGGTGTAGTTGCCTCACCACATCATGCTGGTTTCTGCTGTACAACAGTGAATATTCATATGTGTACACACATATGCCCTCTCTTTTGGATTAATATGGTTTATTGATGGTGATAGGACAAAGAGGCCAACTGTCAGCCCCCTGCCTGTCAGCTTAGGAGAAGATGGGCATTACAATCAAACCTTCCTTCTGGTCGTTATCTGCATGTAATTACATCCTTGTGGCAGGTACTTTTAACCTTGAGGAGCCCAGA
Organism: Cervus canadensis; assembly: GCF_019320065.1. NCBI lineage: Eukaryota > Metazoa > Chordata > Mammalia > Artiodactyla > Cervidae > Cervus > Cervus canadensis. Next base: position 7,785,814 of record NC_057418.1, on the reverse strand, counting down.
GTCATGAGTCACGTAGTTTAGCCCCTTGGACCATCAAAAAAGTACTCAGAGTGTGACTCTTGACCTCATGAGCATAAAATATTTCCAGGTAGTGTAGAATTTTAAAACGGAGCCACAAAGGAATAGCCTTTTAGAACTGGGAGGGACTAAGAACCCAGGAGGCCCTACATGGTCACGGATTCTGTGCAGGCTCACTTAAGTGGCCAGCCACTACATTGCCACTTGAACTTGCAACCTGATTTACCTTGTAATGCTCTTCCACTCAGAAATATTGCTTTGAATCAATTTTCTTATCTGAATAATAAGAAATGAGTGAAAAACATATTTTGTTATCCAGTATTTAGTAATAAGAATCTATAGCAATTGAAGCCTGCACTATACAAAGTGAGATAGATTTGAGCCATCCTTGGGTATAATGGTTTGAATTCTGTCTAATGGGTTAAAGTAATGTAAGTTCCAAAGTGACCTTGTTAAAATAAATCTCAGTTTACCATGGGAACCTGATGGGCAGCCCAAGGGCCACTCATTCAAGGAACTCATCCTTAAATCTGCCCTCTTCTCCCTATCTCCCCTGCTAAACACTGGTTCACATCACCAAAGTCTTTTACTAAGATGACTTAGTAGAAGTCGTCTAGGGGATTTTTTTTTGCCTCCATTCTCACCTTTCTAAAATCCTCTTCCAACAGATTGATTCAAGTCATTCCTCTTCTCAAATCTCTCAAAGCTTCCCATTGTGTTTCATAGAAAATCCAAATTCCTCATCATGGCTTACATGACTCAACTCTGCTCACCACCCTCCAACCACATTGGCCATCCCCCTGTCTCTCAACAACAGTGGGTTGTTGCCACCCCAGGGATCTCATCCTCGCACCATCTGTCTGTCTGGAGGCTCCTTCCTCCCTGGCTCTCTGTATGGTGGAGCCCTTACTTTTCAGGTTGAAGCTCAAGGGTCATCTTCCTGAGTATCCACTCTGAGTATTTCTGTCCCATCATCAATATTTTATTTATTGATGATAAATAATGGTAGCCAACATTGACTAAATGTTTATTACAAACAAGGCATTGTTTTAAGTACTTTGCAGATGAATTCAGTTCTAATAGCAACCTTATGATATAGGAACCTTAGAGGTGAGAAGACAGAGGCCCAGGGAGATTAGGAAATGTGTTTAATTCACGAAGTTGGTGATCCAGTTGGCTCCTGCGTTGCAATAACCCTTATTGGCGACTTAAGTTTGTGTCATTTCTCTTGGTTCCATGAGTTGACTGGGCTCAGCTCGTTGGTCCTCACTTGGGGCCTCTCAGTCAGAAGGTTTCTGGGGTCCTCTGAAGGCTTGATTAGGCTGAACATTCGAGATGACTTCACTCACACACTGGGATGGCTACATCAGCCAGGATCTGGCCAGGCATCTCTCTCCAGGCAGCCTCTCCACCTGGCTTCCTCAGCCTGGCAGTCTCAGGCAGCTGAACTTTTTACATGGTAGTTGACTCCTTTCCGGGTGAGCATTCTGGAAGACTCAGGTGAAAGCTGAAGGCCTTCTTATGACCTCAACTTGAAAGTTACACAGCATCATTTCAGCCTCTTTCTGTGGGTCAAAAGTAAGTCACGGAGCCTGCCCAGATTCAAGGGAAGGGCCTATAAATGAGGAGGTGTGGTTCAGTGTGTGTGTGTGTGTGTGTGTGTAGTGGGGTGGGGATCATTCTTGGAGGCTGGCCATTACAGGGGATAAATGGCAAAGTCTGGATATAAACGGGGCAAATCTGAGTCTAGAACCTTCACTTTAAATTATTGTTACTGTCTTGAAATTATTGTGTTTGTTATTTTCTCTCATAAAAATGGAATGACAGTGGAATGACAGTGTCCTCCTCCATCACTGTAATGAAAGTTTCATGAGTCCAGGGACTTTGTGTGCATGGCTTAGTTGTGTGCTCAGAGCCTAGTGCACGGCTAACACAAAATCTGTGCTTAAAAAATAGTTGTTGAATACATGGGTGGATGTTCTAGGCGATCGCATGTGGAAGGCAGACTGTAACTGTAAGATATGCACATTATGTAGAGGACTAAACACAAGTTCAACTACAGTGTCTCAGACACATCACAATTTACTTCTCATTCTTATAGTGCAGACCTTGGCAGGTGGTCCAGGGCGGATGGTTGACTCTGCTTCATGAAGATACCCAGGCACCCAGGTTTCTTCTGTCTTCTTACTCTGTCATCCTTCAGGAGGTGGATGACTTCAGATACATAGGTAAAGTCAGTTTACCCTCACCAGCCCTCGGGAAGGAGGGAAAAAAGGGTGGGGGGCGAGCAGGTTCTTTATAATAATGGAATCTGGAAGTTATGCATATCACTTCTGCTCCCATTCTATTAGCCTCTTTAGCTGCAAGGAAAGTTTGGAAATATAGTGTCTGAATATGTTCTGCTAAACTCAGAGTTGCGGGGACACATTGGTAGAAAGAAGGGGAGCCAGTTTAGTTTCTGCCAGTATATTTGTAGCATAAAGGGTCAAATTAACTGTAGCTAGGATAAAATTTTTTGTTTGATTCTGATAGAAAAGGCTGATCACAAGTTCTTTATGAATTTTGTAATTTGTTCCAAGTACCAGTGGACCTTCACTTATTTGGAGCTCAGAATTAGTTGAAAAATATTTAACAACCTACTTCTGACTACGCATCTGAGAACACTCATTCAGCCTTTCCAGTGTGAGTCATTCCAGCTAATGCTGTCATTAACTTACTCTTGGTAAAATGGCTTGTTAAAGTTATCATATTTGAGAAATGATCAATAAAAATGTGCAGGTTGTTAAGGCTGTTATGACTACTGGCCCTAATTGAAACCCTCTCCATTGCCTGTTTAATTTCTATCAATCTGATCATGCAGCAGGTAAATTTATATGGGTTTAGAGCAAGTAGAAAACTTAAAAAATTTTATTCATTTTTCTGATATAGTTTCAGGCTTACTAATAGTTTATTATCTTAGTCAGCAAAATACCGTAGACTGGGTGACTTCAACAACAAGCATTTATTTCCTACTGTTCTGGATGCTAGAAATCAGAGGTCAGGGCACCAGCATGGTTGGCTTTCAGTGAGAACTTCCTTCATGGCTTGCAAATGGTCACCTTCTTGCTGTATCCGCACATGATTTCCCTTCTGAGTACTTTTGAGGAACGAGAAAAGTAGAAAGGTCTCTTTCTCATCTTCATAAGGCCAGCGATGCTATCAGACACTACCTTTATGACCTCACTTAACCTTAATTGCCTCCTAAAAGCCCTATCTCCAAATACAGTTATGTTGGGGATTAGGGTTTTGACATGAATTTGGAGGCAGAAAGGACACAAATCAGTCCCTGGCATTTATCTTTGGAAATTATAACTGGAAAAAAATGTTTTCCTTATTTAGCTTTCTATATAGTCAGGATATGCCTGGAACTGTCATCTGAGGGTTTACCGTATTCCAGTGCTGTTGTACCAGCCATAAGAACAACAGACCTCGGGCTTTGTCTTGGTTTCCTTTTCTGAGGAATCATCCAGATGAAGAGCTTTAAATCCAGATTCATGGTCTATGACGAGGAGGGTCATCTGATACTCATTCTTAAAATTTGAAGAGGGCAATCCTCCTAGAGAAAGGAGGACCATTCTTTTAGTTAGAAGCATTAAATCAATTCTAAAGAGCCCATCAGTAGAAGAATTTAGGAATTCTCCATCCAGTGCATTTGAGTTTTCCACACAGTTCCCACATGGAAATAGACATAGGTTAGATCAATTCAGTAATAAAATTTGATAAATGTCTTTTGGGGATTACTCTATAGACAAAACAAACAGTTGATTGACTGTACTGGGGTCTTTTTAACTGGTCACTCTGACATATTTTAGATAAAACCAGTATTATTTTCAGCTAAAATTTTAGGCAAATAATAAACTGCCCCTCACATGAACTAGTAAGTTCTTTCCCTTTTACCTCAATTGCAGAACTGACCACAGTGAGAAAATCTACCCAGGAAGAGTAGAATATAACACTTCTCAAATGAATTTAGGCAGAAGAGTGAACTAAATGTTGAATGGATAATATAATGCTCACATCCTATTAAATTATAAAATGTGGATGTTCTTAATAGAATTATGATTTTTGTTCTTATGTTTTTCTCTTAAATTATTGTGGCAAGCAGGACACTAAGGGACTAGGCCTAAGTTCCGCTTATACAACCAGTTTGTTGGGTGAACGTGGACAAGTCCTTTCATTTAACTTCACTGGGTCTCAGAGCCCTCCTGTTTAATCTGATAATAGTGGACACGGGTCCTAGAGTGTTTACGGTGTGTTCATCGAGATGATACATGTAAAATGACTTATTTTAGTGCTTAACATGGCTTCCTTGGTAGCTCAGCTGGTAAAGAATCTGCCTGCAACATGGGAGGCCTGGGTTTGATCCCTGGGTTGGGAAGATCCCCTGGAGGAGGGCATGGCTACCCTCTCCAGTATCCTTGCCCATGGATGAGGAGCCTGGTGGGCTACAGCTCATGGGGTCGCAAACAGTTGGACACAACCGAGCGACTAAGCACAGCCCAGCACAGCGCTTAGGACGTGGCAAACACTTACAGATAATGGTTGTTGAGATGATGAAGGTTGTTGCTATGGCAGTTACTTTTATGGCCCTTTTCAATAGTTGCATTTCACTTCCTCCTGAGCATTTTCACTTTAGGCTAGGGCTAAGATTATAAGGGATATGGCTTTCAATAGCAATGTCAACAAAGAAATCACTTTCGAGACTTCCCTGATGGTCCAGCAGCTAAGATTCTGAGCTCCCAACACAAGAGGCCCAGGTTCAATCCCTGGTCAGGGAGCTAGATCCCACTTGCTGCATTAAGATAAAAATAAATAAATTTTAAAATATGAAAAACAATTTACTTTGGCAGAAATCGCTTTCTAACAACTAAGCCCTAAAAATGTGGGGGAGGACAGGAGTAATTTCAATATCTAGAATTCTGTCCTAAAAAACAGCTTATGATGGCAGTCACAAAATTAAAAATCTATTCAGTATTAAGCTGTAACTACTATAAGTTTTTCCTTTCACTTTCTGGTGATTTACATGGTTATTTTTATTAGAAATCATTCTTCTTTTCCCCAAAAATTATATTTTTGAAGTCTAGACCATGGTAGAATAAAGATATAGCATGTTTTATAAAGGCTTCATAGTAGGTTACTGATATCACTAAGTTTGACTCTAGAGGTAAAAATCATAAATATCTTCATCATTTAAGTAGATGTATTTTTAATTAAAAAAGCTATTGCCAAAGATTAACAGACACATTAATAGCTTAAACTCCAATACTTTGGCCACCTGGTATGAAGAACTGACTCATTGAAAAAGACCCTGATGCTGGGAAAGATTGAGGGTGGGAGGGGGTGGGGATGATAAAGGATGAGATGGTTGGATGAAGACCGACTTGATGGACATGAGTCTGAGCAAGCTCCAGGAGTTAGTGATGGACAGGGAATCCTAATGTGCTACAGTCCATGGGGTTGCAAAGAGTCAGACATGACTGAGCCACTGAACTGAACTGAACACACACATTTACATTTATATATAATAGTCGTATTTATTTGGGATATTTATTTTAAATTTGATGCTGGGTTACCATCTCTTTTGACTTTTTGTGATTTTAAAAAGTGATGGAATTCCATTAATAAATGACATTTTTTGGCCTCTATATTGACCCAATTTTAAATAATTGCTTGCGTTTCTTGAAAAGAGACTATTCATAATGAAGACAATCTGCCTGTACGTTGTCAATGCTGTTACCAACTTTGAAAACTAGATTCAGTTAAAAAAAAAATTGCTCTAACTAAAGGCCAGAAAGTCACATCTTATAATCCTGGCCTCCAATTTCATATTCTTTTTTTTTTAAAGATTTTTTTTTTTGATGTGGAACACTTTAAAAATCTTGAATTTGGTCCAATATTATGTTCAGTTGCTTAGTTGTGTCTAACTCTACAACCTCATGGACTGTACCCTGCTGGGCTCCTCTGTCAATGAGATTTTCCAGGCAAGAATAGTGGAGTGGGTTTCCATTTCCTCTTCCAGGGGATCTTCCTGACCCAGGGATCAAACCTGTGTCTCCTGCGGCTTCTACATTGCAGGTGAATTCTTTACCACTAGCGCCACCTGGGAAGCCCCTCTGTTCTGTTTTGATTCTTCAGTTGCGAGGCATGTGAGATCCTAGCTCTCCAACCATGGATCGAACCTACACCCCCTTCTCTGAAGTCTCAACCACTGGTCCACCAAGGAAGTCCCTCTAATTTCATTCTTATTAAGAAAGGCCAATACCTGTATAACCCTTGTCTATTGACTTCGCGACTAAAGAATGAACTTAGGGATTTTAAAAGACAAGACTTGCATTTATTTCCTATGGCTGCTATAAGAAATTACCACACAATTGGGTGGCTTAAGGCAATAGAAATGTACGCTCTCACAGTTATTGAGACCAGGAGTTCAAAAATCAAGGTGTACACAGGGTCGTGCTTTCTCTAAAGCTTCTAGAGAAGAGTCCTTCATTGCCTCTTCCTGCTTCTGGTGGCCGTATTATTATGGGTTCATCGGCGAAATATGAGAACTGATTAGATCTTAAACAGCAATTTATACCAACATAGAAATCCACTGGATCCATGGGAGTAATGCTGAAGAGTGACCTTCCTGAGGGATTTTCTAGGTGAGCTATTATTTTTAGTGCACTAAATTATTTAGTGATAGTTCAGATGTATTTGTGCGTTAAAATAAAACATATTGGCATATAAAAATAATAAAACACATTGGCATATAAAGAAAATAAACCACATTGGCATGTAAAAAAACTCACATTGCATTAGACTTCCATTTTTTATACTAGCAGTGGTATTGACATGTACCAAGTGAAACTAGTTAAAAGAATAATGTTATCTTAAAGCCCTTGTAGATATTCTTATATCTTTCACCTATAGGAAAGAATGACACAGGAATAAAATATTCTTTCTCACATCCTAAAATGCTCTTGAATTTTTAAATCAAGTGACTGATATCTATTTAAAAAGTATTCAGTGCCAGAGAAATTCAATCCTGTTGAGATACCAAATATCTGGAATAATGTTCTTTTTAAATAACATAAAAGGGAGGAGCCAAGATGGCGGAGGAGTAGGACGGGGAGACCACTTTCTCTCCTACAAATTCATCAAAAGAATAACTGAATGCAGAGCAAACTTCACAAAACAACTTCTGATCGCTAGCTGAGGTCATCAGGCGCCCAGAAAAGCAGACCATTGTCTTCGAAAGGAGGTAGGACAAAATATAAAAGATAAAAAGTGAGACAAAAGAGCTAAGGACGGAGACCCGTCCCAGGAAGGGAGTCTTAGGCGGCCTTGCTTGGGCTAGGGTCCGGGCCTGAGTGCCCTGAGGACAATCGGAGGGAGCTTCTGTGAGGTGCCAACTTGAACTGTGGGAGACCAAAAGAGAGAGAAATTAACCGGCCGGAACACACTGCCGGCCGTTCGCAGAACAAAGGGACGGAGAAAGTCCCGAGAAGAGCTCGCAGGCTGCGGACCCGCCCAGCCCCGCCGGAGGCAGGAGGCAGGGGGGAGGGGAAGGTCGCGGCGAGACACAGGGCGCAGGCACCCGACCGGCGCGGGCGGGGACTGGGGCTGGGGACGCAGAGGGCGGAAGGCGCGCGCACCCGACTGGCGCCAGCGGAAACTGAGACTGGGTCCGCGGAAGGGAGTGAGTGCGCCACACCTGGGGATAGCGCGCCCATCAAGCCCCTGGCTGCCTGGACCGCTCTGACGGGGAAGGCACAGAGAGCAGGCGCAGCTTTTCCTTCCGCGCTTTTGTGTAACACCCGAGGGCTGGAACCTAGCGCAGCGCGGGGCGCGCTCCATATAGAACAGCCGGGAGCCTGAGCAGCGCAGACGGAGAAAGCAGCGTCAGCCCCTCCCGGCAGCGCCAGCCCGCCCCCGCAGGGCCAGCCCCTCCCCGCAGCGCCAGCCCATCCCCGCAGCGTCAGCCCCTCCCAGCAGCGCAACGGAACTAGCTACCTGAATGAGTCCACCTCCGCCCGCCTGTGTCAGGGCGGAAATGAGGCTCTGAAGAGACCGGCAAACAGAAGCCAAATAAACAAAGGGAACCGCTTCAGAAGGGACTGGTGCAACAGATTAAAATCCCTGTAGAAAACACCGACTTCACCGGAAGGGCCCTGTAGATATCGAGAAGTGTAAGCTGGAACGAGGAGCTATCTGAAACTGAGCCAAACCCACACTGACCGCAACAGCTCCAGAGAAACTCCTAGATATATTTTTACTTTTTTTTTCTAAGTAAGGAAAAAAAAAAAATTTTTTTTTTCTTTTTATATTTTTTCTTTTTTATTTTTTCTCTTTTATTTTCCTTTAAAATTCCCTATTACTCCCCCATTACTCCTTAACTTTCATTTACATAGATTTTTACGATTTTTTTAATTAGGGGAAAAAATTTTTTTTTTCTTTCTTTTTTTTTTGTTTTTTTTTCTTTTTTTTCTTTTTCTTTTTTCTCTTTTTTCTTCTTTTTTTTCCTTTCCGTTTTCTCTTTTATTTTCTATTTTTCTTTTTCTCTTATTTCTTTTAAAGTCCTCTAGTACTCCTCTACTACTCTTCATTTTCATTTTCACTACACTATAACCTTACAAAAAAAAAAAAGAGAAGCCCTATCTTTAAACCGAAGATTATTCTCTCCCAATCTTGACTCTCTGTTTTCTACCTCAGAACACCTCTATTTCCTCCTTTCCCCTTCTCTTCCCAATCCAATTCTGTGAATCCTTGTAGGTGTCTGAGATACGGAGAACACTCTGGGAACAGACAGCTGCGTAGATCTGTCTCTCTCCTCTTGAGTCCCCCTTTTTCTCCTCCTGCTCATCTCTATCTCCCTCCTCCCTTTTCTCCTGTTCATGTAACTCTGTGAACCTCTCTGGGTGTCCCTAACAGGGGAGAATCTTTTCGCCATTAACCTAGAAGTTTTATTATCAGGGCTGTATAGTTGGAGAAGTCCTGAGACTACAGGAAGAATAAAACTGAAATCCAGAGGCAGGAAACTTAAGCCCCAAACCTGAGAACACCAGAAAACTCCTGACTACATGGAACTTTAAGTAATAAGTGACCGTCCAAAAGCCTCCATACCTACACTGAAACCAACCACCACCCAAGAGCCAATAAGTTTTAGAGCAAGACATACCACGCAAATTCTCCAGCAACACAGGAACATAGCCCCGAATGTCAACATACAGGCTGCCCAAGGTCACACCTAACACATAGACCCATTTCAAAACTCATTACTGGGCACTCCATTGCTCTCCAAAAAGAAGAAATCAAGTTCCACGCACCAGTACACTGACGCAAGCTTCCCTAACCAGGAAACCTTGACAAGCCAATCGTCTAACCCCACCCACTGGGTAAATCCTCCACAATAAAAAGGAACCACAGACCTCCAGAATACAGAAAGTCCACTCCAGACACAGCAATCTAAACAAGATGAAAAGGCAAAGAAATACCCAACAGGTAAAGGAACATGAAAAATGCCCACCAAGTCAAACAAAAGAGGAGGAGATAGGGAATCTACCTGAAAAAGAATTTAGAATAATGATAATAAAAATGATCCAAAATCTTGAAAACAAAATGGAGTTACAGATAAATAGCCTGGAGACAAAGATTGAAAAGATACAAGAATTGTTTAATAAAGACCTAGAAGAAATAAAAAAGAGTCAATTAAAAATGAACAATGCAATGAATGAGATCAAAAACACTTTGGAGGGAACCAAGAGTAGAATAACGGAGGCAGAAGATAGGATAAGTGAGGTAGAAGATAAAATGGTGGAAATAAATGAAGCAGAGAGGAAAAAAGAAAAAAGGATCAAAAGAAATGAGGACAACCTCAGGGACCTCTGGGACAATGTGAAACGCCCCAACATTCGAATCATAGGAGTTCCAGAAGAAGAAGACAAAAAGAAAGGCCATGAGAAAATACTCGAGGAGATAATAGCTGAAAACTTCCCTAAAATGGGGAAGGAAATAGCCACTCAAGTCCAAGAAACCCAGAGAGTCCCAAACAGGATAAACCCAAGGCGAAACACCCCAAGACACATATTAATCAAACTAACAAAGATCAAACACAAAGAACAAATATTAAAAGCAGCAAGGGAAAAACAACAAATAACACACAAAGGGATTCCCATAAGGATAACAGCTGACCTATCAATAGAAACCCTCCAGGCCAGAAGGGAATGGCAGGACGTCCTGAAAGTAATGAAAGAGAATAACCTACAACCTAGATTACTGTATCCAGCAAGGATCTCATTCACATATGAAGGAGAACTCAAAAGCTTTACAGATAAGCAAAAGCTGAGAGAATTCAGCACCACCAAACCAGCTCTTCAACAAATGCTAAAGGATCTTCTCTAGACAGGAAATGCAGAAAGGTTGTATAAACGTGAACCCAAAACAACAAAGTAAATGGCAATGGGACCACACCTATCAATAATTACCCTAAATGTAAATGGGTTGAATGCCCCAACCAAAAGACAAAGATTGGCTGAATGGATACAAAAACAAGACCCCTATATATGCTGTCTACAAGAGACCCACCTCAAAACAAGAGACACATACAGACTAAAAGTGAAGGGCTGGAAAAAAATATTTCATGCAAACGGAGACCAAAAGAAAGCAGGAGTCGCAATACTCATATCAGATAAAATAGACTTTCAAATAAAAGCTGTGAAAAGAGACAAAGAAGGACACTACATAATGATCAAAGGATCAATCCAAGAAGAAGATATAACAATTATAAATATATATGCACCCAACATAGGAGCACCGCAATATGTACGGCAAACACTAACGAGTATGAAAGAGGAAATTAATAGTAACACAATAATAGTGGGAGACTTTAATACCCCACTCACAACTATGGATAGATCAACTAAACAGAAAATTAACAAGGAAACACAAACTTTAAACGACACAATGGACCAGCTAGACCTAATTGATATCTATAGGACATTTCACCCCAAAACAATCAACTTCACCTTTTTCTCAAGTGCACACGGAACCTTCTCCAGAATAGATCACATCCTGGGCCATAAATCTGGTCTTGGAAAATTCAAAAAAATTGAAATCATTCCAGTCATCTTTTCTGACCACAGTGCAGTAAGATTAGATCTCAATTACAGGAAAAAAATTGTTAAAAATTCAAACATATGGAGGCTAAATAACACGCTTCTGAATAACCAACAAATCATAGAAGAAATCAAAAAAGAAATCAAAATATGTATAGAAATGAATGAAAATGAAAACACAACACCCAAAACCTATGGGACACTGTAAAAAGCAGTGCTAAGGGAAAGGTTCATAGCATTACAGGCTTACATCAAGAAACAAGAAAAAAGCCAAATAAATAACCTAACTCTACACCTAAAGCAATTAGGAGAAGGAAAAAATGAAGAACCCCAGGGTTAGTGGAAGGAAGGAAATCTTAAAAATTAGGCAGAAATAAATGCAAAAGAAACTAAGAGACCATAGCAAATATCAACAAAGCTAAAAGCTGGTTTTTTGAAAAAATAAACAAAATTGACAAACCATTAGCAAGACTCATTAAGAAACAAAGAGAGAAGAACCAAATTAACAAAATTAGAAATGAAAATGGAGAGATCACAACAGACAACACTGAAATACAAAGGATCATAAGAGACTACTACCAGCAGCTCTATGCCAATAAAATGGACAACTTGGATGAAATGGACAAATTCTTAGAAAAGTATAACTTCCAAAACTGAACCAGGAAGAAATAGAAGATCTTAACAGACCCATCACAAGCAAGGAAATCGAAACTGTAATCAAAAATCTTCCAGCAAACAAAAGCCCAGGACCAGATGGCTTCACAGCTGAATTCTACCAAAAATTTAGAGAAGAGCTAACACCTATCTTACTCAAACTCTTCCAGAAAATTGCAGATGAAGGTAAACTTCCAAACTCATTCTATGAGGCCACCATCACCCTAATTCCAAACCGACAAAGATGCCACAAAAAAGAAAACTACAGGCCAATATCACTGATGAACATAGATGCAAAAATCCTTAACAAAATTCTAGCAAACAGAATCCAACAACATATTAAAAAAATCATACACCACGACCAAGTGGGCTTTATCCCAGGAATGCAAGGATTCTTAATATCTGCAAATCAATCAATGTAATACACCACATTAACAAATTGAAAGATAAAAACCATATGATTATCTCAATAGATGCAGAGAAAGCCTTTGACAAAATTCAACACTCATTTATGATTAAAACTCTCCAAAAAGCAGGAATAGAAGGAACATACCTCAACATAATAAAAGCTATATATGACAAACCCACAGCAAGCATCACCCTCAATGGTGAAAAATTGAAAGCATTTCCCCTGAAATCAGGAACAAGACAAGGGTGCCCACTCTCACCACTACTATTCAACATAGTGTTGGAAGTTTTGGCCACAGCAATCAGAGCAGAAAAAAGAAGTAAAAGGAATCCAGATAGGAAAAGAAGAAGTGAAACTCTCACTGTTTGCAGATGACATGATCCTCTACATAGAAAACCCTAAAGACTCTCCCAGAAAATTACTAGAGCTAATCAATGAATATAGTAAAGTGGCAGGATATAAAATTAACACACAGAAATCCCTTGCATTCCTATATACTAACAATGAAAAACAGAAAGAGAAATTAAGGAAACAATACCATTCACCATTGCAACAAAAAGAATAAAATACTTAGGAGTATATCTACCTAAAGAAACAAAAGACCTATACATAGAAAACTATAAAACACTGATGAAAGAAATCAAAGAGGACACAAACAGATGGAGAAATATACCGTGTTCATGGATGGAAGAATCAATATTTGTCAAAATGGCTATTCTACCCAAAGCAATCTATAGATTCATGCAATCCCTATCAAGCTACCAACGGTATTTTTCACAGAACTAGACCAAAAATTCACAATTTGTATGGAAAAAAAAAACCTCGAATAGCCAAAGTAATCTTGAGAAAGAAGAATGGAACTGGAGGAATCAACCTGCCTGACTTCAGACTCTACTACAAAGCCACAGTCATCAAGACAGTATGGTACTGGCACAAAGACAGAAATATAGATCAATGGAACAGAATAGAAAGCCCAGAGATAAATCCACGAACCTATGGACACCTTATCTTTGACAAAGGAGGCAAGGATATACAATGGAAAAAAGACAACCTCTTTAACAAGTGGTGCTGGGAAAACTGGTCAACCACTTGTAAAAGAATGAAACTAGAACACTTTCTAACACCATACACAAAAATAAACTCAAAATGGATTAAAGATCTAAATGTAAGACCAGAAACTATAAAACTCCTAGAGGAGAACATAGGCAAAACACTCTCCGACATAAATCACAGCAGGATCCTCTATGACCCACCTCCCAGAATATTGGAAATAAAAGCAAAACTAAACAAATGGGACCTAATGAAACTTAAAAGCTTTTGCACTACAAAGGAAACTATAAGTAAGGTGAAAAGACAGCCCTCAGATTGGGAGAAAATAATAGCAAATGAAGAAACAGACAAAGGATTAATCTCAAAAATATACAAGCAACTCCTGCAGCTCAATTCCAGAAAAATAAATGACCCAATCAAAAAATGGGCCAAAGAACTAAACAGACATTTCTCCAAAGAAGACATACAGATGGCTAACAAACACATGAAAAATGCTCAACATCACTCATTATCAGAGAAATGCAAATCAAAACCACAATGAGGTACCATTACATGCCAGTCAGGATGGCTGCTATCCAAAAGTCTACAAGCAATAAATGCTGGAGAGGGTGTGGAGAAAAGGGAACCCTCTTACACTGTTGGTGGGAATGCAAACTAGTACAGCCACTATGGAAAACAGTGTGGAGATTCCTTAAAAAACTGGAAATAGAACTGCCATATGACCCAGCAATACCACTTCTGGGCATACACACTGAGAAAACCAGATCTGAAAGAGACACGTGCACCCCAATGTTCATCGCAGCACTGTTTATAATAGCCAGGACATGGAAGCAACCTAGATGCCCATCAGCAGATGAATGGATAAGGAAGCTGTGGTACATATACACCATGGAATATTACTCAGCCGTCAAAAAGAATTCATTTGAACCAGTCCTAATGAGATGGATGAAACTGGAGCCCCTTATACAGAGTGAAGTAAGCCAGAAAGATAAAGAACATTACAGCATACTAACACATATATATGGAATTTAGAAAGATGGTAACGATAACCCTATATGCAAAACAGAAAAAGAGACACAGAAATACAGAACAGACTTTTGAACTCTGTGGGAGAAGGTGAGGGTGGGATGTTTCAAAAGAACAGCATGTATACTATCTATGGTGAAACAGATCACCAGCCCAGGTGGGATGCATGAGACAAGTGCTCGGGCCTGGTACACTGGGAAGACCCAGAGGAATCGGGTGGAGAGGGAGGTGGGAGGGGGGATCGGGATGGGGAATAAGTGTAAATCTATGGCTGATTCATATCAATGTATGACAAAACCCACTGAAATGTTGTGAAGTAATTAGCCTCCAACTAATAAAAAAATTAAAAAAAAATAAAATTAATCTATATGTCTTAAAAAAATAAATAAATAAATAAATAACATAAAAGAAGAATGTAGTACAAACTTAGCTTATGGCTATCTGTCAGGTGGCCACATGCTCTGTCATCTAACAATTTTCTCTACAGGGAAAATGTTGAGAGTGATAGTGCCTTTTTTAACTGCTTGTTTCTAGGATGTTAATCTCTACACTAACATACTTCACTTACATTTTTCGTACATATGCAAAACCATTAGAAGAATTTTCAGCTTTAGCACAATCTATGCCCATTTTTTTTTCCTCCTGAAATATCAAGATAACTGAAACAAAACTGGTATCTTGGGAAAGAGTCTAAATTATCTAAGTAATTCCTTTCCTTGTCTGCTCCACAAACATAATTGTAATTTAAAACAATATTGAGTATTTTAGCTTTATTTTCATATATTTTAGCTTTAAGTCTGTCCGTTTTGTGACAAAAAATGCTCTGTTTCATTTAAATTATATCCAGAAGAGTGGGATTGATTTTGCCAAATCAGTCTTATTCCTAGCTTTCTTTTAGTTGGTTTCCTTTGAAGACATATTTGGTATGATGTCCTATTTCAGTTAACAACTCCAAGGTCACAAACCAAACTCAATTGAGAGTTGCAAACTTGTGGAAACACAAAACTTACATGCCTCTGACAAAAGGAAAGAGGGTTTTAAAAGGAGTGGGCAAGGCATAAGTTATCGTGAAGGCTCTGGGTAACTCTATAGGGCAAGTAGCTGTTGACCTGTCCACCGAGTTACTGAAACCTCTCCTGGAGCTCCAGGAAGGAAAATAAAGTGTTAGTAGAAGTTTCCTGTAATCCTTCCTCATCATGACATAGGATCTCTTGGGAACGCCGCTGCTGTTTTGAGATTTCTCTACTAGTATGTGGAGTGGTAGCTACCTTCCCAGGGTCACACTGTCGGCCCCTTAGCAGATAATCCAGCGCATCCTTACTCAGCTGCCATCTTCCATAGCAAGTCTTTTCAAGCTGCCAGACCTCTCCTATTTTCACTCCACTTTAAAATACTCTAGTTAAGCAGTCTGTGTAAATGCTAAAATTTAACATCCTGAAGCTGGTTGTTCAAAAGCCCAAATAATTTATTGATTGCCTTAAGTGAAATCAAACAATGATCAGATTTAGTATTTCAGAGCTATTAGGACAATGTTTTAATTTTCAGCAGATTTTTGAAGTATAATATATATGCCACAAACTTAAAAAAGGTGTTAGTCAATTTGTAGAGGTATGAAGCCATCGTTATTATCACAATCCAACTTTACACCATTTCTTTCACTCCGAGAAGTCCCTCACCCCTGCCTTCAGCCCTAGGCAAACATTAACTATAAATTTGCCTTCACTAAACATATTCAGCTTCCCAGGTGGTTCAGTGGTAAAGAATCTGCCTGCCAATGCAGGAGTCTTGGGTTTGATCCCTGGGTTGGGAAGATTCCCCTGGAGAAGGAAATGGCAAACCATTCCAGTATTCTTGCCTGGGAAATCTCAAGGACAGAGGAACGTGGTGGACTACAGTCCCTAAGGAGGCAAAGG
Source organism: Cervus canadensis (assembly GCF_019320065.1). Lineage (NCBI taxonomy): Eukaryota > Metazoa > Chordata > Mammalia > Artiodactyla > Cervidae > Cervus > Cervus canadensis. The sequence continues at coordinate 7,769,609 of NC_057418.1, read as the reverse complement.
AGTTGGATACGACTTAGTGACTAAATAACAACAAAAGTACACACAGAGATATTTATTGCACTCATGCGTATAGGGCTTGACATTAGATCTAAAGACATTTACTTCCTTTGGAATTGATTATCCCCTTCTCTTTCTCATTCACCTTTTGGGACTTTTCACTACTCATTAAACAGCTCCATTAGAGAGGAAGGAAATTCAAACCACTCAATGTTATTTCAGTGTTGGTAGCAAACTGTGCTGGTAAGAGCTATAGGAAAGACATTGAAGTTAATGGCCATAGTAATTTTTTTTTTTCTTTGTTATTTGTGAAACTCACCTTAGAATGCTCTTTCTTGCATTGTTTAGACTCCCAAATAAAAATGAACCTTTGTGTTGGTTCTGTGTCAAGTGACAGAAGACCCATCATGGTTTAAGCAAAGAGACTTTATTGGTTCTTACACCTGCACAGTCCAAGGATACAGTGGGCTTTGCTAGTCTGTATCCAAATGGATGTGGCTTCCTAGGTGGCTCAGTGGTAAAGAATCTGCCTACTAATGCAGGAGACATAGGGGATACAGGTTCGATCCCTGGGTCGGGAAGATCTCCTGGGGAAGGGCATAGTAACCCACTCCAGTATTCTTGCCTGCAGTATTCCATGGACAGAGGAGCCTAGTGGGCTAGAGTCCATGGGGGTCACAAAAGAGTTGGACACAACTGAGCATGCATACGCATATCTAGATGGATAGGTGGTTCCCAGTTCTGCTTCTCTCTGACTGTGTGATTAACCTCTTGTAGCTTCCTAGGGTTGTTATGAGGGTGATGTGAGAACACACATACACACACACTCTCTCACACAGATTAGTACATCCTAAATTTTCTATGATCATGACCTTTTGCTATTATTTATTTTATCTTGTGTTTATTGTATGCTCCAAGTTATGCTGCTTCTTTTTCCCCTTTCTCTAAGTAAAATATTTTACTTCTCTGACAATTTAGATGTATATCTTAACCTAAGGTTTCTAGAGAATTTAATCATTATAGTCTGCAATGTGAACTTTTATCAATTTTAAGCTAGAAATCCCAATCCTATGTGTTTGAGCAGGTCCACTTAGCATGAAAACTTCTGTAAACAAAATGACTGTAAAGCCATGGCTTTAATTTATGCATTTTAATAAGCATTGACTAACACACCATTTTCAGGACAATTAAAATACTTCAGTTCTTAAATTTTTAACACAATTAGAGCTGTATTATTGTTATAATTTTGATGAAACTATTAGCCATGATATATAATTATAAAGCACCTTTCTTCCATATGACTGTCCTGGTGGCTCAGACGGTAAAGTGTCTGCCTACAATGCAGGAGACCCAAGTTCGATCCCTGGGTCAGGAAGATCCTCTGGAGAAGGAAATGGCAGCCCACTCCAGTACTCTTGCCTGGAAAATCCCATGGACAGAGGAGCGTGGTAGGCTACAGTCCATGGGGCTGCAAAGAGTCGGACACGACTGAGCGACTTTGTTCATTCGTTTCTTCCATATGATATTTAAATAAGTGCAAAGCAAAGAATTACATTAGAAAAATCTATATCTTATGCTTTTTAAAAGACTAAATTTCACTGGGACCATATCATGTTTTATATTCCTTCAATTCATTTGGCAGTTTTATAGAAATGTAGGTTTATTTCCTCTTTGTAACAATTCCTGCATTCATTATTAAGAATTTTTAAGATTACAAACTTATTCCATCAACATTAGCCTCCAAAAGTAATATTTGTATTTAAAAGGCAGTAAATAATTTGCACTAAGGTGAGAAGGACAAGTTGATTTACTCTCAGGAATTACCTATTTATTAAAAGCAAATGTAGTAATAATTTGGAAGACTTCGATTTGAAGGGAAAGAATTACTTCACCTCAGGAGGGCTGAGTGCTTGACATGTGTCCTCATGTTTAATTCTCATAATAACGTTTCTAGGTAGGTGTTCTCATCTCCTTTTACAGACATAAAACTAATACTTAGAGCGATTATCTGCCCAAGTTCACTCATTCAGAAGCAGGGAGAACTTGATGGAATCCAGGTTTTTCTGACTGATATTTCTCTACTGCTTAATTACCCCTTTCTGATAGAAATCTTTTTCAGAGGAGTAACTTCCAGATGCCTTGTCAGATGAAATGGTGTTCTCTGAGAAGGGGATTCTTGGGAAATCCTTCTTTTTATAATTGTTTGAACTATTTCAGTGACATGGCTTGGTAGTTTTAATATCTGAAGATGCCTATATTAACTGCATAGATAGGCACATTGACTTACTAATTATGCTCATATTTTTACGAGTCTTGAAATTGAGATACTCCTGTTCCTATGGGTACCTCTGTTCCCAAGCGATGGACACAGAACATTTGAACCTCTTTCCTCTGGATCAGCATTAACCACACAAGCATTCATTGAAAAAACAAATATTATGATATAACTAAATAGAAACTTCTGTAACATGACAAAAGCATATGATGAAGAATTAGACATATTCTCCTTGAAGTCAAGGACAAAAAAATTATATTATCTCTACTATTATTCTTTATCATTCTAGAAGTCTTAGCCAAGGCAATTATACAAGAGAAAGAAATGGGTTAGTAAAATTGCATAAGAGAAGGACAATTTACAGTTGTTTTCAGGAGGAAAACTGAAAGCAATTTCAGTTTACAGTTGCTTTCAGATGATAAAATTACATACTTGGGTAATTGAAGAGGACCTATTGAAAAGCTACAGAAATAATAAGAGAATTAGTAAATATGGCAGTTTGTAAATTGATTAATAAAATCAACAGTTTTCTTCAGACAAGTAACAGTCTGCTAGAAAATAAAAAAGGGGAAAATGTTCCATTTGTAATAATAATAACAACAAAGAAAGGAAATATGTACTGAGCACTTACAATTGCCACACACAGTTCTAAGTGTTTTGAAGAGGTTTTCATTAAATTCTCACTACAACTCTCTGAAGCAGGTGCTATTATTATTTCTGTCTTATTAATACTCAAGAAAAAGAGGAACAAAGTGTTCATGTAACTTGTTCAAGATCTTATGAACTTGAGAACATGTAGTTTTAATTAATAGAAGATAGTTCCTCCTGAACAGTGTAATACTCATTGAGGAACACTTTTTTTTTTTAATTGGAAAAGAAAGCTCATCACGAAAATTTATATTGCTCTTGGTCTGAAGACAATATTTTGAAGACATCAAGTGTCCCTATTTAGTTAATAAATTTAATGTAATATCAATACAGATACAAAGAAACATTTTAAGTTAGATAAATTGGACTTTATGTTGCCAGATATATTCTTAAAAAGAATATAAAGAGGAAAAAAGTAATAAGGGAGGAATGGTGTCCTATATTAAAATATACTATGAACTTATGTTAATTGAAATAATTGTGTGTTGGCACCTGAGTAAACAGACATGTTGTTGGGACAATATAAGGAGTCTAGACATCTAAATATAAGTGAAAATTTAACTTTTGAAAATAGTGATATTTCAGATCAATGGAAAATTGGATTCCTCATCGTGTTAGTGCAAAGAGGCTGTATCCCTACTTCACTGCTTAGACTCAGATAAATTTTAAATGGACTAAAGATTTAAAAGTAAAAAAATAAAACTATGAAACTAGTAGGAGAAAAGTGATACACTTTTAAACACTGTAATTTTAGTGTGTGTGTGTAGGGCAGTGGTTTTCCAAGCAAACATGAAACCTGAAAGCCAGGAAAGAAAAGACTGATAAATGTGTTTACATACATGTTTTAAATAAAGAAAATCAAAACACAGATTTCAAATAGGAAAAATATTTGGAAATACATGATAGAAAGAAGAGTTATTTCTTTAATCAATTAGAACTTTGTGAACCAATATGGAAAAAGCCAACAACTCCAATGACAACATGGATAAAATCATGAAAGGGAAGACTTGCTTGCTATAACATAACTTTTCTGTATTTTAAAATTTCACATATATAATATAAAACTTTTGAACAAAAACATAGAATATCCTTACTCTGTGATATATATGTCTTCCCAAATAGTTTCTATGAATATAATTTGGGCTTCCCTGGTGGCTCAGATGGTAAAGAATCTGCCTGCAATGAGGGAGACCTGGGTTCGATCCCTGAGTTGGGAAAAATCCCTGGAGAAGGAAACAGCTACCCACTCCAGTATTCTTGCCTGGAGAATTTCATGGACAGAGAAGCCTGGCAGGCTACAGTCCATGGGGTTGCAAAGAGTCAGACATGACTGAGATTCTTTCACACACACTCATTTTTTATGAAACAAATTAATTTAATTCATTTTATCTTACATGTTATGTGTTTGGATGTCACCCAATGTTCTATGATACATTTAAATGGCAAAATCATTTTTCCTGTTCTTCATATTAGTTTCCAATGTTTTGTTATTGTGAATATTCCTTAAATTATAATTTTTATTCACATACAATGATTAATATCTCTTGATATTAATTCTTTACGTCAAATAAATTTCCTGAAATAGAATTGCTAGGTTAAATGGCATATGTATTTTAATCTTTTAAATAATACTTTTGAACATTTTTAGATTATTTTAATTTATGCATTCTCAGACAGTATTTGGGAGTAGTTGTTTCACTGATTTCTTGTCAAAATGGTGGCTTACCATTGTAAGAAATCCTGACATATATATATATGTAATAAAAATATAAGTTCCATAAATGATTACTAATGAGATTAAATTTTAGTCCATATGACTTTGTGTGTGTGTGATTTTAGGCATCTACTTAGAGGAAATAAATGCTTTGTCTATTTGACTAAAATAGCTACCTGGATTAAAAACAAATGATCTGATCATTTTAATTTCCATAATCACTAGAGTAGGTATTCTTGCAATCTGTTTAAGGATAATGTCACAAATAGTATTTTAACTCTTAAGTAGTTGCTATTAGTCAGGGAACCTACATTTGCAGATTCACCAAGCAGTCATACAAGAAGAAAAACCTGATGAGTCATCGCAAAATTTGGGTGGTTCCTCAAAGTTTTGGCTGATGGTAGAGTTTTTCAACCGTTTCCTGTATGTTTTTCTTATGGTTTCTTTCCATAATAAACCTGATAATTTAAAACTCTCCCTTCACGGAGTTGGTTTCATTTCCAACAGTCAAGCTAAGATACAAACAGCTCGGAGTTACATAGTCAATTAAACCAAGGTGGGAGAGGGGGAGGGTGGGCAGAGTGATAAATGAGCAGTCATTTCAATGTTTTCTTTCCAGAAGAAATCAGAGCCAGATTACACATTATCTCGCCCTGACTTTTAGCAAGATAGATAGCCACGCAAAATTTTCGAGTTCAAATAGTCTCCATCAAAAGAGTGAAAACCCTCATCTTCTGGCCGCACTGAACTTTCATCCTTTTAAAGGGATCCGATTTCTTTTATTGAATAAGAAAGAATTTATTCAAATGACTCTCACAGGCTTAGGTCTTTAACTAACATAAAGGCAAACGGTGAAAGGAATTGACATCATGGCTTGATGCAGAGATTTTTAGAGATTGTCCAAAAAATGCTGTTTCAGATTCTGAAAGCAAAGCGATCTTGTTCACTTGTCCTTAGTAGTTCCAGTTCCTGGTCAAAATTCCGTATTTTAGGTCTAGTCTTATATCTTCGCGATACTATAATACATCGTTTGCCTTAAGGCTGAAGTAACAAGAAATTACATGAAAAGCAATACTGTTGGAAAAATAAACCCTTCTGATTGTATTTCAAGTTGGAAAATTACCCATTTATCCTTGTCGGTCGATACTTAGTACAGACTTTTTTGTTTTGAAAAGATTTTAATGTAGCACTTCATATATTACCGATAGAAATAAATTCGAAGAAATAAATTGACCAGAAAAGATCAGAAATATAGAATGAACGGATTTGTTCTTTTCTCATTAGGTGAATGAACTGTAAAAGCAAATGTTGCAGGCTTTTGGAGTGGACCGACTGCAGAATCGGTGATACCAGGGGCTAAGTTATCTTCACTTAAGAACCAGTGAGAACATTATTGTCGTCAAATTTCGGGTTCACACCGTGATAGTCAGTTCTCTAAAACCCCCAAATGACCGCTCTGATAAATGACCCGGATGCTGCCAGACCAAAATGATTTTTACCAAGGTGGACCCCCCAATGTGGGCTCAGGACTGGGTCACCTGCAGGGCAGATCTCAGATTCGGTGACCTTCCCGGAACCCAGGGAGAAGGTTCCGCCGGAGAGAGAGTGGAAGTCTCCCCTGAAATGGCCCGGCTGCCGAGCCGGACGGAGCCCCTCCAACCGGGAGAGGGCCCCCGGCAGGCCGCCGCGCGTCCGCAGGTGGAGATGCGCGTCTCCGAGGCTGTGCGCGCCGCTGTGGGTCGGAGCAGGTGGGAGGATCCTGCTTTCCGCCCCAGCACCGCCCAGGGTCAGAGGGATTGTCCTCGGCAGCCCTGCCCAGTCAATTTGTCAAGGACCTGCATGGGATAAATAGCTGTCTCCCCAGACCTGTATAGTGACTAATCCAAATAAATCGCAGTCACTTTTCCTGAGCGCTTCAGCGGGCAGCCAGGCTTTAATGGCTCTGCCTTCCAGACCTCCAGAGAAGACTGGCCGCGGCCTCTGCGCGCACCTCCGCGCCCCCGGCCCTCCCGGGAGCCTCAGCTTCCCGTCTCGCGACTTGGGGCCCATGAGGGCGTTGGCAGCCGAGCCCCAGCGCGCTGGCACGGTCTGCCGTTCGGAGCTGCCCTCTGGGGATCCCGGGGTAGAAAGCGACGGTAGCGCCTCTCCTAGTCCTCGTGGACTTGTCTGGAATTTTACTCCCTTGGCCTGGTTTGAAGATCCTCTGGGATCTTCTTTACTCTCCACCTTTCCACCCCTTCCTCTGCTGCTCTAAGCCGCAGAAATCCGAAAAACCTTCTACATCTCACTTGAAGCTTTTGGACCAATCAATCCAGATCTTACCGCTTTCCTCTGAGATCTTTAAAACTTTGATCCCCAAACGTCCAGCTCCATCTCCCCCACTCCCTTTCGTCCCCTCTGGGATCCCTCTGGATGCCTGCTCAAAATACCTGCTGGCGCCAGAGGAAATTCACTTGTAACAGATACTCTGCGAGTGTAAAACCAACACTCTGCTTCCGGGGTCATTTTCCTCCCCACCTTCTGCCCCATCAACTTGTCGCTTAGCCAGGGCCAACCCCGGGAGTTATTGTGAATCCTGAGTGCAGGGCTGGACAATTTGGAACCACTTTAATAGACCCGATGATTGCTATTTAACACGTTTCTTTCAGGACCCTGTTCCGTGCAGCCCTAGAGAATCTTGGCGTCTGTGAAATGAACTCGAGACCCAGGATTGGTCCACAGGTAGCTTTTATAAAGGGATCTAGCAAGTCTTAAAGCTTCAAAATATCTAAAGTAAAAGTGAACTATTCTGTTTGCTTCCAAAACAGTTACTGGGGGAAAAAAAAGTGTTGAGAAAAGTAGAAAATCTCACACCTTTTATTTTGGTAATAAACTACTAGAAAGATTTAAGTAACATAATTTTGCAATGGGTTTACTCCCAGGTATTATTTACGTTTCATGTGTAAGGTGCATCACTGATGAAAATTTCCCCGTTTTATGAATGTCTACCACCAGGAGGATGAAAGAAATTATATATGTAAGGGGAGACAGACTTATTTTCCTGAACATGTTTAAGAGCACCGGGTGCATTTTATTTGAACAAATAAAGTCATTATTATATATTTCTTTTCACAAAAGCAAGACAGTAACTGTCCAATAATAAAATGGTTTTGACTGTTATAAAATTTTACTTTTCAATTCTAATATCACCTTTTCCCCAAATTTTACTCTTTATGAATCATTTGGCGTGCTTATGATTATTATGTAGAGCTCTTGAGCTTTATAAAACACTGAAGAAGAAAACTATGTGCTGTGTTTATCCTGCTAAACATTTCAGTCTGTTTGAGAGATAGCGGATACTTTTAGGAAATATTTTTGAAAATTCATTTGAAAAATGTTGTCTTTCAAAGGTCTTGGTCTAGAGATGTTTTCTGCTTAGCTCTGCCTCTGTGCCACTGAACAGAGCTCCAGGTCTTGAATAAATGTTCACAGAACTCGTTTTGGTTGGTAGCTAAAGAAGAAAGTCAATGCAAGGCCCTCACTTTAATTTTCCTGTCACCTAAAACAGCTTGAGATTAGCTCAGCTGTCGTGGGGTGCAATTTTCAGTCAAGATCTGTGACTCTTCATAGTTTACTTTCTACTGTGGCATCACTCCCATGGTCATGAACTTCTGGAACACTGTTGAGCAGAGATTTTTCCTGTTCCATAAATCATTTTTGGAGATCTTGCCTGATTTGTTAGTCAGAGATGGAGTTTAAACAGTGGTCAGAGATAAGGTACAGATCTACAGTGGGAGTTCATTAAGATCTTCCTGTGGGAAAAAAATCTGCCATTTTTCAGAGATTTGTAGTTCTTCATGGAGCCAAATGTGACATATGATTTTTGTTACTTGAGGTATTTCTCATTTATAAGGTTTTCTAGTTTCTCTGCCAAAAAGAAATGGAAGCCTATATCAGCGTATGAAAATTATAATTTAAGACAGCATCTTCTAGGTTCTAGGAAAGCTAATTTTATAAATATCAAGGCAGATGTATGAAACACTCCACATATTAGAGCTAGATGTCAATGTTATAATTGCTGTTTCTTGAACCATCTAGAGAGCGTGAGGGAGGGACAAAGAGGAGGAGGGGAGTTTCTCAGGATTACCAAATTAGATTTCTGAGCTGTCCATTATGGAGTTTATTTGACAGTTAAATCTGCAAGGTCAGTTAACCAACTGCATTTTCTTTTCTCACTCCAGTGTATGTTGGTGGCTGACAGAGCATAACTGTGTTATTTCAGATATTACTAACTTATCCTGAAAATAAGTCATTTTTTGACACCACTCAGGGTAAATGATTAGCTTCAGGTTCATGCTGACACGTATAAAAACAAAGCCTCATTTGGGTTAAGCTGAAGCAAATTATTGTCCTATTAGAACAACAACAAAGGAATGAATAAAGGAATAGGACAAAAACAATGATAACACTTGTGATTGTATCACTTTGATACAATTTCCTTAAAAGCTTGTTGTACTTTATAACTTTCTTAGATTTTTTTTTAAAAAGGAGATTTTTAAAAACTCCTCAAAAGTGGTTTTGAAGTACGAGAATTACATTATTAAGAAAATAGAGCTGACAGTAATTTTCTAGTGAGTTTGATAGAATTTGTTTAGAAAAGCAAATAGACAATTGTGCCTCTAAATAATAAATCTAAGCCTAGATAATTACTCAAATCTTCCCTCTGCTTTTTTAAAAAAATCAACTTTATTTAGATATAATTGACATATAATACAAAGCATACAATTCGAGGTTTTTTAGTATAGGCACAGGATTGTGTAAATATTACTACAGTCTAAAGTATTACCCCTTACACTACAGAGGGACCCCCACCAATTAGTACTCACTTCCATTCCCTCCTTCTCAACCCAGTTCTAGGCAGTCACTAATTTAGTTTATAGATTTGCCTGTTCCAGATATTTCATACAAATGGAATCATATATATGGTCTTGGGACTTCCTTGGTGGTTCAGTGTTTAAGACTCCGAGCTTCCAATGAAGGGTGCTTAGGTTTGATCCCTGGTCAGAGAATTAAGATCCCACATGCATCATGGCAAAAAAAAAAAAAAGATTTAAAGGCAAAGGCATAGCTTAAAAAATATTGTTTTTTATTTTTTTTGGTGACTAGATTCTTTCACTTAGCATAATGTTTTTGAAATTTATGTTGTAACATGTATTAGTACTTCATCCCATTTTATGGTTGAATAATATGCCATTGAATGGATATATCACATTTTACTTATCCATTCATCAGCTAATGAGCATTAGAATTGTTTTCATTTTTTGACTATTGTGACTAATACTGCTATGGACACATGTATAAGTTTTTGTGCCCCATTCTTCTTTGATTATATATAGTGTCAAACAATGCATGATCTATATGTCCATGTGCTAGTATGGAAATGTGCTCTCCACCTTGAAAGAAATAGAAATCTAATCCCAGTCTTTCTGCCCATTTACCAGACTGTGAATTGTTTTCCATGACATAGTCATGCAATCTATCTCTAAGAAGCACTGTAGAAGTAAAGAGTTATTTAATTTGTCTATTCATTTGAACCAGGTAGAAGAAAGGGAACTGGAAAACAGAAAAAAATGTTTTTGTTTGCAAGTAGTTAAATTCATAAAGTTACAAAAATGAAGCCATATGCAAGATTAGGAACTAGCTATATCTGCTATGGGCTTTCCATCTGGTGCAGATCATTTGGTTGCTGTTGATTGTGCTAACCTTAAATTCCTATATGCTTGCTTACTTACTATGGTAATTTCCATATTCCCACAGAGTATTCATTTTACACTTTAGAGAGTTTTCTGTTCCACTGAGTAAAGAGAGCCTCTTTAGCCTTTTTTGGTTTGGTTTTATCAGCGAGCATTTGAGTTTGATGACTGCAGGCTTGTTTGCATATTAAGGGGCTGAGTAGAATCCTTATGATGTTCCGCCTTGCAGTTGTGATGAATCTGGCGCCAACATGTGTTTTAAAACATTGTTTGCAAGATAGAACTCCAAGAACTCTATCAGATGTTATGATATTAGATTGAATGGAGAGCGATTAGCACTTACACATGTCCTTTGTAAAAAAGGGTAATCTAACAGATATTTATTGATTGCCTGTCAACACAGTGCTAATATTGTTGATGTGGATAAATTTCTTCTATTTGCTATATTTTGGCTACCTGATGCGAAGAGCTGACTCATTTGAAAAGACCCTGATGTTGGGAAAGATTGAAGGCAGGAGGAAAAGGGGACAACAGAGGATGAGATAGTTGGATGGCATCACCGACTCAATAGACATGAGCTTGGGTAAACTCCGGGAGTTGGTGATGGACAGGGAGGCCTGGTGTCCTGAGGTTCATGGGGTTGCAAAGAGCTGGACACGACTGAGCGACTGAACTGAACTGAACTGAAGGATTTACATTCTCCCCATTACAATAAAGTACTGCTCAAGACTGGGCCACTTTTTGATTGTGGCATCAGTTAGAAGAGACTATGTTTAATTATAACTTCCAAACATGATATTAAAATCTTTTTGTTTTAGGATATTATTTATTACATGGATTTATTACATATATTCATCCAGCATCTGCTGGAATACCTGAGACCTTTTTGGAACTCAGACATTTCATGGGACCTAATTTGTAGAACACAACAGTTTATTAGCTTTGAAATGCAGTTGATTTTGTTAAGAAACCATGTAACTAACCTAATTCCAACTGAATTAAGGTTTACATTGTGTAGAGTCAGTTATAGAGCTGGTGGTTGTAACTATATAGTTAATATTAGTTAATCATTGTAGAGAATTCAGAAAAAGAAAATCTGTTTCAGCAGCACGTACAACACTTTTGTAAAAATCTCAAGGTACATGCAGTTTCAAGGGAGATAAAGTAGATCTCATTCAATTTGCAAGAGGGATTTTAAAGAGATAGGTTCTAGTTATTGAGGCTCAGTAGTGGCAGTAGGGTTAAAATCATAATTCTCCCAAAAGATGTCATTGACTCTTTTATAACCTCCACTGCCCTGATCTGGGATTATATTTTATTGGAAAGAAAACATGGACTTCCTTGAGCTACGTAAGGTTTAGTGTTAATTCAGTGAGATTCAACAGGACTTCAGGGCTTTCCAATTTCCTTTCTCTCCTGTGTCATTTTGATTAAACACATTTATGTTTTAAATCCAGACACAAGTTGTATCCTTTAGCTTAAAGTATCTTTTAAAAAATATGCATAGGCAAGAAGTGGCTTTGGAACTGGATGAGATGAGTGGTCTGAGAATGGGGTCTGAGATAGGGCAGCAGGGACTCCTGGGGTATGGTACTCAGACACTCCATCCAGTTGATTGCTAATTGGTCAAAACTTCTCACTCCCTTTTCCTGCTCTAGCACTTCAAAGAGATCCTGCACAGCCAACAACCCCCTGAGCTTTTGGAAAGTTTGTTTCCAAGTGTACTCCTGCCCAGGACAAAACATCTTTGAGTGCTAAATAATGTAGGAAGGTGCTTAGGTGCAGTGAAAAATGTTACTATTTGATGTGTCTGGGCATCACAGGCATAGGATTGATTCTTCATTGCAGAATGATTCTCTGATAATTTTCTTTGCAAGAAAAGAAATGAGACCTGACTTCCTTTCATGGATATGCACAAGCTTAATCTTTCTTGTAGTTTTACACATTTATCTATTAAATGTAGAGATTTATAACTCCATGTTATTTAGTTATTGCAGGGCAGGCGGTCTCCTGACAAGTCGTCTTCAGAATAGGATACAGTAGTTAATCTTATTATAGAATATTGACATTAATACCATACAAATCACTGTCAAGAACCACTGAACAGACTGTCTGGTGTTGGTGGTGGTTTTGTTGCTAAGTCAGGTCCGACTCCTACAACCTCATGGACAGTAGCCCACCATTCTCCTCTGTCCATTGATTTCCCAGGCAAGAATACTGGAGTGGGTTGCCATTCCCTTCTCTGGGGATCTTTCCAACCCAGGGATCAAACCCAAGGCTCCCGCATTGCTGGCAAACTCTACTGACTGAGTCAACAGGGAAGCCCCATAGACTGTCCACTGGCTTCCCATTAAACTTAAAAGACCCGAAAGTGAACAAGAGAATGAATGGTTAATGAACGCAAGATAAAATATAGGTAACTGTTGTCTATACAAGAGGGAAGGAGAAGTTTGGATGATCCTTGGCGATATAAGTAAGTAATTTGCATTTTATTGTAAGGATACTTATCACCTCTTTCTCTCTTTATAGTATGTTAATTACTACTATTATCTGGACAGTTGAAAAGCTTGGCTACTTTTCTGTATAGGTCACCAAGAATAAGAAATTGGAAAATAAGCATGTACTCATGGGGAATTTCATTGGGAATACTCATTGGGAATTTCAAACTGTTTATGTAAGTCTTTTAAAGATTCTCTATTGATAGATGGGGAGTGGATCTTGAAGAAAATATAGAAAAAATGACAAGGTAACTGGATTCAACACTGATTTTTTTTTTCACTGTAGGAATCTGTGTTCTGAGTGCTTATTAACTATAAAAAGTATCATTTTTGTGACTTCGTAGATTGTCATTGCCTAACTGACATCATGACTATCTGATATTGCTTAAATAATTACCATGTGTCAAATATTGCTTAAATAATTACTGTATGCCCAGACACAAACTCTGTGCTTGGGTGTGTGTGTGTATGTGTGTGTATATTTGTGTATATGTGTGTTCACATTTGTGATGGCTGGGGGAAAAGAAGGAGGAGAAGGAGGAGGAGGTGGGAGGAAGACAAAGAGGAGTAGTAAAGAAGGAGAAGGAGAAAAAGAAGAAATAAAAGACTCCAAACTTGCTATTCTCTAGTAACTAACAATACTAGACACACAAGTGCTCAAAAGAAAGTTTCGTCTTTAGAGTTATAAAATTAAACAAAGAAATGGGTTAAGGTATTAATTTTGTAATGGGAGAGAGAATAAACTGTTTTCATTATAAATACAGTGTTCTTTTAGCAGCAATCATTACACCTGAATACTACTTAATTTTTTTTTCCTTGAGGGGAGGGAGATCTCATACTTTTGTTTTTATTAATGTCTCCATATGTTCAAGAGCTAGTCCAGGAAAGTGATGGTGTTTAATCTGCCACAAGTCCTTGGGAAATCAGGATTCAGGTTTTCTTCTTTTTTTTTTCAATAGGCTCATTTCACACACTTTGGAAAAATTTGAAAATGCAGAAAACACAAAGCAAATAGTAATTACAGCCATGGTTTGATTGTGAATTAATCTTAAAATACGATTATCTCTTTTATAGATGACCTTCAGCATCTGGTTGAGGAGTTATCACTTCCTGTGTATTCCCCACATATGATACATCACACTGGGCAAAATAAACATGTAAATAATTCCTCCTAAAGTGTCTGTTATTTTGCATGGATAGAACTGGCATTACAACAAATAGAACAAATAGGCAAACATTTGAGTCTTTTATTCTCTAATTTTGAAACTAAGGGGATATGTCCAGCCAGCAATAAGAGATACATGTTGTTTTATTTTAGAGGAAATGGACCTTTAAAGAACTGTGTTCCTCTTAGTTGTAAAAATTTCAAAATATGTACTAAAATAAGACATAATAAATTATTGTTGCTTATGGTTCTTTCTTACCAGTGCAAAGAACAGTGGAAAGCTGAGGAATTATTTAATTGGCCCAACTGAATCTTTGCTATGAAATAGAAAACGGCTTTCTCAAATTGAGATTTTTTTTTTTTAATTCAAATAACCCAAACCTGCCAAGGTAAACATGATCTACAATAGTTACCTAAAGCTTAAAGGGGAAAACATACCCTATGATTTTTAGTTTAAAATAAATACTCACCATTGTGTATGCTTTTATAACTTATTTAAGTCAGAATTTCAAAAACTGAACCATGTATCTATTAACTGAGCAATTCAGATTAGCATGACTCCTTGGTTAATATTTGCACAAACTTCTAATAATTATCAAAATGGGCTTTATTTGTTTTTTCTTGCCACTGACCCATAGGATATACGAAAAGAAAACAGACCAGCCTCTTTCCTGATAAGAAGAGTAACCAAGAAGGCCATTCTGTAAGAACTAAGTGGTGAGTAATTTCTCTTTTTTTTTTTTTTAAACATGAATCAAAATATGTTACTATACATTACGTTGGATAGATGAGATGTATGATTTCTTTGAATAAGTTCGAAGACATTTATGTAAAAGCAATGAGCAGAAGCACTTGTTTTTTTATCTTTTGAAAAGAACTAGTGAAAATAGAAATTCCAGGAATGTCTGTTTCTTAGAACGAGATCAGTTTAAATTTTTACAGTGTGTAACAAAACATTAAAAAAAAAATTTAAGTATTAAACTTAACATATGACGTTTTAGAAAATACGTAACAGCAACCTGGATTTAGGGGGTTTAAACCAAGTCTTTGAAGTATCTTAAATCTCCTTGAGACCTAAAAGACTGTTTATAACTAACAGTTGCTTTGCAAAAACAATGTTGACGAGATGTTTTAAAATTTTCCTGTTAAATTTTTATGAGAGTATGTGGGTTGGGAAAAGGGAGCATCTGTATTACAGGATGATTTCATAAAATTGATTTATTTAATCTCAGAAATGGAGAACAGGATGCTTAGCAGGGAAGAGATTTATCACTGGATTGTATGTGTGAAGCAAATGAATAAATGGAAAGCTACATCAGCTCTGGATGGGCCTAATAATTTCTGAATATTAGTTTAAGATGGGTGATACAGCATTTTTTAACAGATTTTGGAGGTCTCTTTTTTGGACCAATGGAACCCAATACTGGGGTGCATGTGACTTTTGAGAGGCAACTGTGAGATGATTGGATATATCAATTCCACTAATATATGTTTTTATGCAGAGTTTTGCTCTTAGAGTGATCAGATTTTATTTAAAACAGATTTAAGAAAGAAACTTGTTTGGAAATCAAGACTATTAGTATTTGGAGCTGCTAACAGGGAGAAAATTCTATTCTAAAAAAAAGCACTTCACTGTCTGGTTGTATTATATAAGAGTGTTTTTCTTATTTGCTTTTAACTCATTTGTTCTTGGCTATTCTTGACTATTGTAACATAGTGGGTTTTTATCAAGAGAAGGCCAAATAATGGAGAGATATTCAGCACAGAAATAACCTTCCAAAATGTTAATTTTTTTATTTCCCAGTTATCAATTAATCTGCTGGTCATTTATTTCACTAATTAGCCTCCTCAGGGTAAAGGCGAACAGAAATCTGTACCACTGCTGAATTCCAAATTAATTTAAAAAAAAAGGTATATTAGCTTTAACTAGCAAGAGATTTTAGTAGAGGTCAAAATATATATTTTGACTTATTATATTTACTTATTATACATTTTACATTTTTACATTTTACTTATTATATATTTTACATTTTTACATTTTACTTATTATATATTTAAGATACACTTGATTATATTAATATATAAATACATTTATTTTATATTACTATATATGAATAATATTTATTTTTTCTTGTCCTAGTTACATATACACTATAGATAATTTCAGAGTTCATTGTTGTGACCTTATCTTTTCTTCCCAATCTCTCTAGATTCATTATTTAATCTATTAACAGCTTATATTTTCTGATACTTTGTTCTTATATCTAAATAATATCCCTTATGATATAATGAGTGTATTTTGATCTATTTTCACTTTAGATTTATTAAGCTTTATCATTACAGAGTAATAATCCTAGATTTCTTAACATTTGGAAAAATTTTGTTGTTGAATTAGTGGGTGACTTGAGGGAAACTGCTTTTTGGGGCCAGGGGAGAGTTGCTTTGCATTTTGTTTCCTGTTTTGGGCTTTTTTTTTCTAAATCCTCAACACCATACTCTTGATAAATGGACATATTTGTGCTTATGTTAAATGAAATGAATAAAATTTAATCTTATAAGAATTACATCGATACCCCTTTAAAAAATCAGTATTTCCTGACTATATATATGCACTACAAAATACATTTGATTTGATGTCATTTTTCTAAGAGAGATAAACACTTAGAAAGAGACTAAAAGGATCTATTTCAAGGTACTTAGTGGGAATGTGAATGTTTTAAAGAGATTTCCCTTTGTTTATCTGTATTTGTTATTTTTCTGGGTGAATTTTACTTGATTTTGTAATTAGAACTGCGAATTTCTTTTACATTAAATTTTAAAAAATTGGAATAGTGGAACTGATTCCAGAAGCTAGTCTCACCGAGTTTTGACAGAGTGTGGAACACATGATTCTGTGCTCAATAGTTAGGTCAGAAGCCACGCCCTTGTCTGAGAGCTAGTACTAGACCTGGGGAGGATGGTTATAACTCAGAATCAATGAAGTCTCACCTTGAGATGGACCTCAGTGGCTGCTTCTAGGGCAGACTTCTCATCCATCCTACAGATGTGATCATTTTCCAAGTGCAAACAGACACATGGCCAATACCAGTTTCTAGAAGACTTCTTCCAGAGATCACAGACACATGAAACATCAGTTGCCACACCATGTCTTCAGGTCTTCACTCTTTCTCAACAGTAGTTAAGAAATTTGGAATTAGGAACTGTATTTAGTAATCTGGAGAATTCAAATAAAAATTCAGCTATCTGGGCTGTCTTGGAAAGTCCAGCTTTAGAGTTCTCTTCCTTGGTGACAGGTGAGTTGAACTAGCAATTGCCCATTTCCTGAGGGCCACTTTTGTTCTCTGTTGACTTCCAATGGACCACCTGGCCCTACAGGCCTTTAAGTTCGCAACTTTGAACTGTAAGTTAAAACTAATATAAAACTGAGAAAAAGTGATTCCTTATTGATAATTAGGTTTTCCAAACACCAGTTCTCAGGATGCCTTAGTCAACCTCCTTGTACTTCTATGTCATTTTGGAATCACCAAATGGGAAATGAAAAAAGCAAATGGACCTAACGCACATCTTGAAATACTTAAGAGTCAGACCAAGTTAGGAAACATGACTTGAGAATGTGGGTTTGTTAATTCTATGACACGTGGATGGCTGGGGAGAGAACACGGCAGAGGCCATGACACTGTCCACTGGACTTTCCTGAGACCAGTTTTACATAGAGGAGAAGGTGACGCTGCCTTCCAAGTGTCTTTTGCCCTGAACTCGTAAATTTTCCACTCATGTTCATTTATACAGTTCTTAATTTTAAGTGTACCTCTGATGGAACCCTGAAGCAAAGCACATAATGGGAACAACACATTGCTAAATCTTGCCTTTTAGATCCAAAAAGGATGTTTTGCTTGTGACATAATTTTCAGACTATCTCCGTTTGCAAGTGAATTATTAAGATTTGTTAGTGGGAATTCCCTGGCAGTCCAGTGTCTAGGACTCAGAGTTCTCAGTGTGGAGGGCCTGGGTTCAATCCCTGGTCAAGGAATTAAAATCCCACAAGCTGTGTGGCACGGCCAAAAAAAAAAAAAAATTGTTAGAGTGCTTACTTTTGTACATCTTACTAAACCTTTCCAAGATGGAAGTGGACTCTGAGATTGATGTGTTAGCAGCATAATAAAGGGTGAGTAGCAAAAACGTTTCACTCAGATGTAGAGAGTCATATATATTTAAATGGGATGTCAAATAAGGTATGTGTTTCTTCCAAGGTCTATAATACTAACACATATGTTGAGGATGTTGAAAATTTGGATTTGTTTTGAGGTTTCATTATCTGTTATCACATAGGTTAAATCTTTTATATATGCTGTATGTAGAGATTCCAAAGTGGCTTTGCTCACTTTAGTATTTTTTGTAGAATAACTCTCATCTCTTGGCTTTGAATGACCAAATAAAAGCCTTGCTTACTGTAGATTTGTCTTTGTGTGTATGTGTACTCAGTCGCTCAGTTGTATCCAACTCTTTGCGACCCCATGGACTGTAGCCTGCCAGCCTCCTCTGTCTATGGGATTTCCCAGGCAAGAATATGGAGTTGCCATTTCCTCCTCCAGGGGATCTTTCCCACCCAGGGATCCAACCTGCGTTTGCTGAGTCTCCGGCACTGGCGGGTGGATTCTTTACCAATGCACCATCTGGGAAGCTCTAGATTCATCTTTACAGCTACATTACTTGACCTGAGATAGATAATAACCAGTTTTATTTGCAGGAAAACATTAATCTAAGCAGAAGCATTCAGAACATGTGTGTAGAATCATTTCTCCTAGCACATATCTATTTCACTAATTTTACTTCCCAACATCTCACCAAGCTGCCTCTAGCACAATTCTTCTAGCTTAAACAGGAGAGTCCTTTTCTGTTCTACATGACTGCTTATGTAGGCTATTGATCAATTTTGTTTGGATTTGTAAGAGTAGTCATGGATATTAAACTGAAAGACAATACTTAAAGCACATCCCTTTATATGTTTCTGGTTTTTGTTTCTGGTTTTATTCCTAATTTAATAATTAGGAAATGGAGAACTGATTCCTAAATAGTTTTTGGCTTTAAAACAATAGTATTCTTTTTAACACAATGCTTAGCTGTGGCTTTTGGCCAACGTTTATGCCTCACATGTCACTCGTGAATGCTTTTAAATAAAAATGTGCAGAATTGCATTTATTTTTTGGCCTCATAGACCACATAAGAGCTGTTTCCATGCTTATTCTAAGCCAGTTCTGTAAAGAGATGTAATGCTACTTAAATTTTAAACAAGTCAAGAATCTCAAACAAGGCTGCGTTATGTTATCACATCTGGTCATTCTTTGCATTAAAAGGATTATTCTCGATGTTTTGCATTGTTCGCTACTCAGACATCCAAAATGTCAATAGCAGACCAAGACCCTGTCTGTCGCTAGAAGGAAAAGAATATCTTTGAAATATGCTTTAATCTCTAAAAACTGCTTTTTTTAAAAAAAAATTGGATTTCATAGATTTTGCTGAAAATCTAATGAAAATTCTAGACCCCTCTCCAGGGAAATACACATATATTTGCAAAATATGAATTTTCAGTGAGACACATCATGAACTTGCACTTGTAGACCACAGGTTAGAGACCTTTGCAACAAATTGATATGTGATGTTTTACATACAATATAGACTATGCATATGACTGGTCTAAATTGTATGTAAAACAGCAAAGAGTCAGACACGAATGAGTGACTGAACTGAACTGAACTGATATGACTGGTAACGGAAGTAAAGTCCAGTGTTGTAAAGAACAATATTGCATAGGAAACTGTTAGGTCCATGAATCAAGGTAAATTGGAAGTGGTCAAAGAGGAGATGGCAAGAGTGAACATCGACATTTTCGGAATCTGAGCTAAAATGGACTGGAATGGGTGAATTTAATTCAGAAGATAATTATATCTGCTACTGTGGGCAAAAATCCCTTAGAAGAGATGGAGTAGCCCTCATAGTTAACAAAAGAGTCCAAAATGCAGTACTTGGGTGCAATCTCAAAAATGACAGAATGATCTCTGTTCGTTTACAGAGCAAACCATTTAATATCACAGTAATTCAAGTCTATGCCCCAACTACTAATGTCAAAGAAGCTGAAGTTGAATGGTTCTGTGAAGACCTAAAAGATCTTCTAGAACTAACACGCCTAAAAGATGTCCTTTTCATCATAGGGGACTGGAATGCAAAAGTAGGAAGTCAAGAAATACCTGGAGTAACAAGCAAGTTTGGCTTTGGAGTACAAAATGAAGCAGGGCAAAGGCTAACAGAATTTTGCCAAGAGACCGCACTGGTCATAGCAAATACCCTCTTCCAACAATACAAGAGGTGACTCTATCCATGGGCATCACCAGATGGTCAGTACTGAAATTAGATTGATTATATTCTTTGCAGTCAAAGATGGAGAAGCTCTGTCCAGTCAGCAAAAACAAAACCAGGAGCTGACTTTCGCTCAGATCATGAACTCCTTACTGCAAAATTCAGAATTAAATTGAAGAAAGTAGGGAAGACCACTAGACTATTCACGTATGACCTAAATCAAATCTCTTACAATTATACAGTGGAAGTGACAAATAGACTCAAGGGATTAGATCTGATAGACAGAGTGCCTGAAGAACTACAGACGGAGGTTCAAAATATTGTACAGGAGGCAGTGATCAAAACCATCCCAAAGAAAAAGAAATACAAAAAGGCAAAATGGTTGTCTAAGAAGCCCTTACAAATAGCTGAGAAAAAAAGAAAGGTGAAAGGAAAAGGAGGAAATGAAAGATATATCCATCTGAATGCAGACTTCCAAAGAATAGTAAGGAGAGATAAGAAAGCCTTCCTAAGTGATTAGTGCAAAGAAATAGAGGAACACAATAGAATGGGAAAGACTAGAGATCTCTTCAAGAAAATTAGAGATACCAAGGGAACATTTCATGCAAAGATGGCTACAATAAAGGAAAGAGATGGTATGGGCCTAACAAAAGCAGAAGATATTAAGAAGAGGTGGCAAGAATACACAGAAGAACTATACAAAAAAGATCTTCATGACCCAGATAATCATGGTGTGATCACTCACCTAGAGCTAGACATCCTGGAAGGCGAAGTCAAGTGGGCCTTAGGAAGCATCACTACGAACAAAGCTAGTGGTGGTGATGGAATTCCAGTTGAGCTATTTCAAATCCTAAAAGATGATGCTGTGAAAGTGCTGCACTTATTATGGCAGCAAATTTGGAAAGCTCAGCAGTGGCCATAAGACTTGAAAAGGTCAGTTTTCATTCCAATCCCAAGGCAATGCCAAAGAATGCTCAAACTACTGCACAATTGCACTCATTTAACATGCTAGCAAAGAAAAGCTCAAAATTCTCCAAGCTAGGCTTCAACAGTACATGAATTGAGAACTTACAGATGTTCAAACTGGATTTAGAAAAAGCAGAGGAACCAGAGATCAAATTGCCAACACCCGTTGGATCAAAAAAAGCAAGAGAATTCCAGAAAAACATCTACTTTTGCTTCATTGACTACATTAAAATCTTTGACTGTGTGGATCACAACAAACTGTGGAAAATTTTCAAAGAGATGGGAATAACAAATACCAGACCCTGACCTGCCTCCTGAGAAACCTTTATGCAGGTCAAGAAGCAACAGTTAGAACTGGATATGAAACAACGGACTAGTTCCAAATTGGAAAAGGAGTACATCGAGGCTGTATATTGTCACCCTGCTTATTTAACTTACATGCAGAGTACATCATGCGAAATGTTGGACTGGATGAAGCACAAGCTGGAATCAAGATTGCCAGGAGAAATATCCATAACCTCAGATATGCAGATGACACCACCCTTATGGCAGAAAGTGAAGAAGAACTAAAGAGCCTCTTGATGAAAATTGAAGAGGAGAGTTAAAAAGCTGGCTTAAAACTCAGCATTCAAAAAACTAAGATCATGGTATCCAGTCTCATCATTTCATGGCAAGTAGATAGATAAACAATGGAAACGGTGACAGAAGTCATTGCAGATGGTGACTGCAGCCATGAAATTAAAAGACATTTGCTCCTTAGAAGAAAAGCTATGACAAACCTAGACAGCATATTAAAAAGCAGAGACATTACTTTGCTGACAAAAGTCCATCTAGTCAAAGCTATGGTTTTTCCAGTAGTCATATATGGATGTGAGAGTTGGACCATTAAGAAAGCTGCGTGCCAAAGAGTTGATGCTTTTGAACTATGGTGTTGGAGAAGACTCTTGAGAGTCCCTTGGACTACAGTGGGATCCAAGCAGTCCATACTAAAGGAAATCAGTCCTGAATATTCATTGGGAGGACTGATGCTGAAGCTGAAGCTCCAATACTTTGGCCACCTGATGCAAAGAACTGACTCATAGGCAAGACCCTGATGCTGGAAACGATTGAAGGCAGGAGGAGCAGGTGACAACAGAGGATGAGATGGCTGGATGGCATCACCGACTCAATGGACATGAGTTTGAATAAGCTCTGGGAGTTGATGATGGACAGGGAAGCCTGGTATGCTGTAGTCCATGGGTCACAAAGAATCAGACATGACTGAGCGACTGAACTGAACTAATATTCCTCTCTTTATCCTCTTTATCTTTCCCAGTTGAATTTCAATTCTGAACTGAAGTGAACTGATTTACTATATATGTATATGCATATATGCTAGGATATACATATGTCTAATTAAAAAAAAAAACAACTTCCTTTAAGTAGTTATGAAGTTAGCTCTCCAGGTAGCTAAAAATTTGGAAATCTTAGTCGTTTCTGTCTAAGGGGATGTTTAGTCCCATTGGATTCAGGTAGAGAAGCTAAATTATAAGAATCAATATTTTAATGAAATAAAAGAGAATGCTGAAAGAGTACGCTAAAACAAGTAGTATAAAGGTCATTTACTTAAATGCAGCTGGTTAAGACCTTCTTACCCTCATCCCTTTAAGTTTTTGATTGCAAGATGGTCTTTTTCTACATAAGTCTGTAAAAATTAGGTGTTAGTTTCCTTGTGTCTTCAGTAACATTCAGTTCAAAATATTTCTTACTTTCTTTGTAATTCTTTCTTTGGACACAGAAAAAATTTAGAAGTGTGTTGTGTAATTCCAAAATTACCTAGAAATGTGTTATTTAGAGTATGTTCATTATTTTCAGGCATTTGAGGATTTTATATGTATTTTGCTATTGATTTCTATTTTAATTCATTTTCATCAGAAAACACCATGTATAATTAAAATCCTTTAGAGTTGATTGTAACTTTGTTTTTATATGACTCATTTTGGTGAATGTTTTAGGTGCACTTGAAAAGAGTGGGTGTTCTGCTGTTGTTGGCTATGGTGTTCTGTATTGTCAATTAGGTCAAGTTGGTTGATACACACATTTTTGTTTACTTATTCTCTCAATTACTGAGACTGGAATGTTAAAATCCCCAAACGTAATTGGTGTACTAGGTTGAATGGTGGCTGTTGTTCAGTTGCTAAGTCAGGTCTGACTCTTTGAGACCCCTTGGATTGCAGCACACCAGGCTTCCTTTTCATTTGCTATCTCTCATGGTTTGCTCAAACTCATGTCCATTCTGGGACTTCCCTGGTGGCTCAGATGGTAAAGAATCTGCCTGCAATGCAGGAGACCCAGGTTTGATTCCTAAGTCAGCAACAGCCCCTGGAGAAGGGAATAACTACCTACTCCAGTATTCTTGCCTGAGGAATTCCATGGACAGAGAAGCCTGGCAGGCTACAGTCTATAGGGTTCTCTAGTAAACACTATTTATATATCCTGTATTTTGGGCTTCCCTGGTCACTCAGTGGTAAAGAATCCATTTGCAATGCAAGAGACCCATGTTTGACCTCTGGGTCAGGAAGTGCCCCCAGAGGAGGATATGGCAACCCACTCCAGTATTCTTGCTTGGAGAATCCCACGGATGAGGGAGGCCTGGTGGGCTACCGTCCATGGGGTTGCAAGGAGTTGGACACAACTGAAGTGACTGAGCATACAAGCTGTCCATCGAGTCGGGGATGCCATCCAACCATCCCATCCTCCCCTCCTGCCCTCAGTCTTTCCCAGCATCAGGGGCTTTTCCAATGAGTTGGCTTCACATCAAGTGGCCAAAGTGTTGGAGCTTCAGCTTCAGCACCAGTCCTTCCAATGAACATTCAGGGTTGATTTTCTTTAGGATTGACTGGTTTGATCTCCTTGCTTTCCAAGGGGCTTTCAAGAGTCTTCTCTGGCACCACAGTTAGAAAACATCAGTTCTTCGGCATGCACCCTTCTTTATGGTTCAACTCTCACATCCATACTTGGCTATTCAAATCCATGTCTATGCAGAATTTGTGAATGCGACCTCATTTAAAGGTCTTTGCAGGTGTAATCAAGTTAAGATTGGGCATACTGGGCTAGAATGGGCTCTTATCCATTGACTGATATCCCTATAAGGCTAAGGAAGTTTGAACACAGACACAAAGGGAAGATGAGGAAGTGAAGATAGAAGCAGAGGCTAGAGTTATGAGACCAGAAGGTGAGGAATGTCGAGGACTGCTGACAATCACCAGAAACTTTCAATGGCAAGAAAGAATCCTCTATGGTCTCCCTTCTGCGAGACCATGGCCCTAACAACATGTTGATTTCAGACTTCTAGCTTTCAGAACTACAAGATAATGAATTTCTGTTCTATTAAGTACCCCACCCCAACACAAGGATTTTAGGATGCTGTAATAATCACTTTGACAGATTTTTCTGGAATGTTTTAAAGGTTTTAGAAAGCAAAAATGCTGCACCATGTTACTGATAACAACAAGAAATAGAAGCTTTAGCTAGTGTAGTCTTAATATTTTGGGGGTATATTAATAGGGTGATCAGTTCAGTTCAGTTGCTCAGTCGTGTCCAACTCTTTGTGACCCCATGAATCGCAGCACGCCAGGCCTCCCTGTCCATCACAAACTCCCGGAGTCTACCCAAACCCATGTCCATTGAGTTGGTGATACCATCCAGCCATCTCATCCTCTGTCGTCCCCTTCTCCTCCTGCCCTCAATCTTTCCCAGCATCAGGGTCTTTTCCAATGAGTCAACTCTTTGCATCAGGTGGCCAAAGTATTGGAGTTTCAGCTTCAACATCAGTCCTACCAATGGACACCCAGGACTGATCTCCTTTAGGATGGACTGGTTGGATCTCCTTGCAGTCCAAGGGACTCTCAAGAGTCTTCTCCAACACCACAGTTCAGAAGCATCAATTCTTCGGCACTCACCTTTCTTTATAGTCCAACTTTCACAACCATACATGACCACTGGAAAAACCATAGCCTTGACTAGACGGACTTTTGTTGGCAAAGTAATGTCTCTGCTTTTTAATATGCTGTCTAGGTTGGTCATAACTTTCCTTCCAAGGAGTAAACGTCTTTTAATTTCATGGCTGCAGTCATCATCTGCAGTGATTTTGGAGCCCAGAAAAATAAAGTCAGCCACTGTTTCAACTGTTTCCCCATCTATTTCCCATGAAGTGATGGGACCAGATGCCATGATCTTCATTTTCTGAATGTTGAGCTTTAAGCCAACTTTTTCACTCTTCTCTTTCACTTTCATCAAGAGGCTTTTCAGTTCCTCTTCACTCTCTGCCATAAGGGTGGTGTCATCTGCATATCTGAGGTTATTGATATTTCTCCCGGCAATCTTGATTCCAGCTTGTGCTTCTTCAAGCCCAGCGTTTCTCATGATGTACTCTGCATATAAGTTAAATAAGCAGGGTGACAATATACAGCCTTATGTGCTCCTTTCCCTATTTGGAACCAGTCTGTTGTTGCATGTCCAGTTCTAACTGTTACTTCCTGACCTGCATACAGGTTTCTCAAGAGGCAGGTCAGGTTGTCTGGTATTCCCATTTCTTTGAGAATTTTCCACAGTTTGTTGTGATCCACACAGTCAAAGGCTTTGGCATAGTCAAATAGAGCTATTCAATGAAATAGTAAATGTTTGTCTTCTGCACTTTGAGTTTTAGGGTTGAATTCAAACAAAAGTGAACACAAAGATGAAAACTTTCACCTGAAATCTCAGCCTAGATCATTATCAATGATTCCACTCTGTGCCAAATACTGGGTTGTGTGCTGTACCTTTTGGGGATTCAAAGATAGAAGCAGCTCTGTTCTCAAGATGCTCAGGAAGAGCTATAAGCAGTGACATCATGATAGAGGCCATCACTACTGTATCATGCTAATAGGAGTGATGTTTTGGGCCTATTTCCTAACCAGTGTTTCCTTATTAGCTAGCCAGTTTTCCCCTCCCAGCTCCTTGCCCTTCTTATTGGATCCAGACAAGAGGTTGACTGAAGCTACCACGAGGGAAGGAAAGTTGGTTCCTTCTGCCCTCGGGGGCTAATAGGAGGAGCAGAGGGTAAAGAATGCAAGGGAATGGGACACCTTGTCCCAGCTTCTCTCCTGAAGTTGAAGTTCTAGGTCCAGGCCTCTTAGATTCTTTGGGAGAGAGCAGAGGGTGGTGCTGGTCGCCGGTTAAGCTCGGCAGAGGCACCCTTGACGAGCACCCCGCATCTCAACACACCAGGAGCGAGAGAACCACATGCTGCCATCATCCAGCCCTGACTCAGTAGAGGATGCGCGCCTGGTACCCAGGGAACAGGGAACAGGGGACCAGAGACTGCACATAGGCGCTGGCACAGATACAATTCAGCTCCTTCACACTCATAACAAACCCCAAACCCAGGAACTTACCGTGAGGTCCCCGTCGAAATGGCGCCCTCTGGAGGAGAAGAGGGGAGGGGTAGAACTAGATGAGACCCGGTTTACCTGGAAGAGACAAAGCAAAAAACACATATGAATATTTATGCAAAAGAGATGACTTAAACTTGAAGGCGTGGAGAAGGTGTGAATTGTTAAGGTAAAGTCGATACCGGCTCTCTCCTCCCCACACCTCACTTCCAGAGTGGGAGTGTATTAGGGAAATTGGAGGGGATGGATGTCAGCAGGGGTCTAAGGAGTCCACATTTTCTTCTAAAGTGAGGATCAAGGCAACTGAGGCTCTTGTCTTACATGTTTTCATCCCCCTCCCCCCTCAATCACTTGTCCCTGCAGGCCAGGTCAAGACTTTGCATAAACAAAATAGAATATATCTAGGAGTGAGTTACTTCTGAAATGAACATAATTAATTTATGTTGACATAAATTGTGCCCTTTCTAAGTTTACATTTAAAAAACAGTACCCAATTTCTCCATGTTTTGCGATTTATTATTCTAATCATGCATCTCTGTCTTTTGTAAATCTAAATGTCACTTCTCCCTGCTTTTAGCTCCTTTGGTGGTTTGATGGTTGACATTTAAATAAAGTGATGGAGTATAACTAGTTTTTAGTACAGTTGATCACCACTAGGAGTAGAGTCAGCAAGGAAGCATTGTAGAGCTTCACCTTTGATTCTCCAGAATCAGGACTGGGTTCCTCAACAGATAAAGACTTTCTTTGTAAGGATGGTATTAGAAAATTTTTAAATGTACAAAGTTATTTCAAAACAGCCAATAGATTAGAAACTGATGACACTAGGATGACAGATAAGTGCTCATTACGCTGGACAGCATACGGAGTACTCCATGCACACCACGTCACCTGATCCTCACCAGCCTGAGAATATAGCAAGTACCGGCCCTTTCTGTATGCTGGACTCTGTGCTCGGCGCCTTGATGACCCATACTGTCACATTTATTTTTCATAACAACCTTCGAAAATGTGAACTACAATCAGTTCTACCTTAAACTGGGAAAGTTGAAGCTTAGAAAGGTCAAACGGTTAGTTTATGTCGCTTTGCTGGTAAGTGGTGGCACTGAGATTTGAGCAGGCAGTCTGCTTTTAACCACACATTATTTTTTCCCATTTTAGGAATTAGTTGAGGTTTTCTTAGAGGTAAGTCAGATTATGTTATTCTCCTTCTAAACATACCCTTCAGCGACTTCCCATTTCAGCCAGAGTCCCTATAGTCACACCCACAGCCCCCTGTTTTCCAGTCCCCTGGTATTCTGATA
Organism: Cervus canadensis; assembly: GCF_019320065.1. Classification (NCBI taxonomy): domain Eukaryota; kingdom Metazoa; phylum Chordata; class Mammalia; order Artiodactyla; family Cervidae; genus Cervus; species Cervus canadensis. The sequence continues at coordinate 7,741,548 of NC_057418.1, read as the reverse complement.
TCACCTCCTATTGCTTGCCAGTTCCCCACCAGCAATAACTGTCTCCCAACTGGTCCTCCAACACTCAAGGCAAACCGTCCTGTCTCAGGGCCTTTGAACTTGCTGTTTCCTCTGCCGGAAATGCAGTTCTCCCAGATATCCACTTGGCTCACTCTTTCACTTCTTTAGATGTAGCCAAATGCCATGTCCGGTAATTCTTGACTATGCCATTGCAAGTTACCACTTTTCCTCCTTCCCCTAATTGGCACCCTCTATTCATCTTCCCTTATTCTTTATAGTTTTTCCTTGAATGCCTATTTATATTATAACCATCTTATTAATGGTCATCGCCCCCCCCTCCAAAATATGAGCTTTAGATATTTTTAGTTTTGGTATTTTTTAAAAAAGTGCAACACCAACATTTAAAACAGAACCCAGTGTAGTAGTGAGTGCCCAATAAGTATCTGAGTGACCGACGAGCTTAAGGCACTCACACAGGGTCACACGTTTAGTATTAGGCAAAATGAGGCTTCATTCCAAATCCAGTGTTGGAGTTTATCCACATATCAAATGCATAAAGTGTCTTCCTGAGCGCTTTCTGAGTCTCATGGTCTTTAATTATAGTAGGTCGGGTGAACATGAATAAACAAACCAAACAGGAAAAAGGCAGCATTTGTTACTGTCTCTTAAAGTGGGATACTTTAAAGTGAGATCAAATCAGAGGCCAGGTCATGGAAAGGGGACACTGGTCTTTAACAGAAAGGGAGTTGACAAGTGATGAAGTAAGGAATGTGCTGATGTTTCTGGGCTGCACGAAGGGGCAGAGTGTGGGAAGGTCCTGGATGAAGCTGGTGTTGGGTTAATTAATTAGGGTGGGATGCCTGCACATTAAGGGGAGGAAGGAACCGAGGGGATTGCTTTGAGTGGACTGAGGTCTCAAGTAGCAGTTACAAAGGATCCTGGAGGCACAGGAAGGATGGGAGAAGTGCTGGGTACAGCTCAATTTGGCGAGTGGCCAAAGAAACATGTCAGATATTAGTGAAAACAGGCCACAGCTGCTGCAATTTACAAGCTACATGTCAGGCCTTTCGTTAGCCACCCCCTACCCCACCCCGTCTCCTGTCCTGGAATAGTCTTTTTCTTCCTAAGACGACCAGTCATAACTCAGTTCTCACTTGAGGGCATAAGAGAGAAGGCAGAGGATGTTCAAGCTTCATTGCTAATGGAAAAGGTCTCACAGCATTCATGAAAATGCAATTTCCCCCGAGACTGAGAATTAAAATGTTAGTGTATTGAAATCCCACTTCTTTTGTTCCTAGGACAATTTTCAGCACTGTGGTTATTTTTCTTTAATTTCATGATATCTAAACTTATAATATCTAAGACTTCTAGAATGTTTAAAAGTGTTTTTTACTCCCTTGCTCTTCAAAATGTATTTGTAATTTTTGTATATTTCTCCATCCTAGAAAAAAATTCTAAATAATTCAGAGTATAACATATATTTGTTTGTTTAGTTGCTAAGTCATGTCATACTCTTTTGTGACCCCAGGGACTGTAGCCCCCCAGCCTCCTCTGTCCATGGGATTTTCCAAGCAAGAATACTGGAGTGGGTTGCCATTTCCTTTTCCAAAATATATATAAAACATATATTAAGCATATACAAAACATATATATATATATACATATATATATATATATGCACACAAATATACACCAGATAGATTAAAAGTGGAAAGTACAAAAACATTTAAAGGTATTCATGTGGTTACTGAATGATGTAATTTGGCAGAATTACTTGGTAGCATTTCCCCCTCTCCCTGCTCCCCTCCCTCCAAAGCATAGATGGCCACCAAGTGCATGGACTCTGGAACCACACAGGCTGTGTTTGATTCCAGGGTCTGACACTTCCTAGTACCTTCAAATTATTGACCCTTAAGTTTCCTTTTCCTCATCTGTAAAGTGAAGCTAAACATAATTCTTAACAAAAAGGGCTTCAGTAATGTTTGAGTAAATATATATAACATTTATAATAGTATTAAATGTTAAATATTGATATTATTTATGGGCCCTATAAATAGACTTTTTGTGTGTTTTCTTAACCTGTCATGTACAGTATTTAGAAAATAACCCATAGAGAGGTACTCAAATATTTTTTGTCATGTTGAGGAAAACAAAATATCATTATAGTTCTAGCCAACAGGTATTTCTTGTTCTGATGAAATATGTAAATGGAATACGGAAAGCTTTTCTATTTATGGAAATAAAAGTCAATGTAAAATAAGAGCAGATTCAGCATTCAAGAATTCTATTAATGTTTTCTATGATCAGCTTTTCTTCATGACATTGCTGAAATGCTGAGTAGAGTTGTTTCTTGGGATAGCTGTCATTTGTCTGCTGAGAGACTGTAAGGTACAAGGTAACACGATGCCCGAGAACTGCATGGAGGAACTGATGTCTTATCAAGCGCATCTACTGAGAGTGAAGATTTCATTCTAAGTTGCTTTCTTTTTTTCAAAAAGACTTATTTATTTATTTAAATTTTTGGCTGCTTTGGGTCTTCATCGCTACACGTGGGCTTTTCTCTCGTTGCAGGAAGTCGGGGAGGGTGTCTGCTCTTCGTTGCGGTGCACAGGTTGCTGGTTAGCTCTTGTGGACCACGGGCTCTATGCGCTCAGGCTTCACTAGTTGTGACTCCTGGGCTCCAGGGCGCTGGCTCTGTAGTTGTGGCACACAGGCTGAGTTGCTCCATGGCATATGGGATCTTCCCGGATCAGGGATCAAACCTGTGTCCCCTGCATTGACCTGCGGACTCTTAACCACTGGACCAACAGGGAAGCCCTAAATCACTTTCTTCTTTGAGTTTTTTCTAACATGAATTGGTCCCTAGCTAATACAGACATTGTAAAACCTGGATAAAGATTGTGAAAAACACTGAAACCAAACAACGCTACATAAGTTGTCAATGATTTTTTTTTTTAAAGTCGCTCAGTCATGTCCGACTCTTTTTGACCCCATAAACTATATGGAATTCTCTAGTCCAGAATACTGAAGTGGGTAGCCTTTCCCTTCTCCAAGGGATCTTCCCAACCCAGGGATCGAACCCAGGTCTCTCGCATTGCAGGCAAAGAATACATTTATCTTAAGCTGCTAATTTTTAATACTTTGTTGTTTAACCAGTTGTTCTGTGGTCATGTGGTTATTGAAACTAAAATAAATTATGGGCCACTAATCAGATGCTGAACACCGTTACAGCAACTGGATACAGAAAGTTGAATAAATCCTGTGCTAAAGAAGAAAGCATTGTCTAATAAGAGAGATACAAATTAGATTCATCCAAGTATAATGCAGGTGGCAATCCTATGGTAGCAAGACTAGAACACTACTTAGGGAAGATGCTAGTTCTTCTGGAAGCATGGGGTGCAGGTGGCCTTGAAGAACGAATAGAAGGAACCAAGTTTCAACTCAAGGAGCAGCCAAAGTGTGTAGTGTTTCTAGGCCATGGAAAGTCTGTTGAAGCAAGAGGGTGAGTTGAAGGGCGGGGACTGCCATGGTACATGTGGCTGGGAAAGGGATAAAACCTTAAGCAAGGCAGCAACAAAGAAAATGCAGAGGAGAGGATTCATTGGACATTTTGAGGCATAATTAACAAGGCTTGATGACTGATGCTCACGTGTTTAGGGGGGTTACAACTGGAGATGCTGTGATTTGGGTTTGTGACATGACCAAGATGCGGATACAGCACAAATTTTTGTTTTTGTTCTGCTTGTTTTGCTTTTGTTTGGCAAGAATATATATGGATTGCTAATTCAGATTGAGATATTTTTAGTTTGAATATTTCGGTCACTGTGTAATTAAAACCACATTTACCCTTTTATCTCTGTGTTCAGCTCATCACAGTGTCTTCACTCACAGTTATATGTGCATCGTGCAGCTCATGGTTTCTCTGGCTCTTTTTTCCCTGCGGTACAGCACGCCTTCAGACCTTTTGGTTTTTAACTTTAGTGAGAAGCATTAAAATTGACCAGTGCTAACCCAAACAAAACAAAAGCAGCTCTTTCTATGATTCGAACAGGACACACATCTAGAAAATGTAACCCTCTCCCCTGGGGACAGTATCCCAGGTGACTGTTTTCGGCCTTGCAACTGTCCAGATCCCTAACTAAGCATGAGAATTAGCAAAGGAAAGTAAACAGGCCATTTTAGCACACCAGGAAACTTCTCTCAAGTCACAAACATTCCTATTTCTGAGAATTATATACAAGTCAATAAAGATTAACTAAACAGTTGGAAATATAGCTAAATAAAAGCTGAGACTTTAAAACTCACTCACGACTATGCATATTGCAAGCGGTTTGGCAAGAAACTCTTGAATGTTTCTTCTTGCTGTATTTCTTAACGCACTTTCTTTGCTCATCAGCTTTGGCAGAGGAACGGAGATCCTCTATTAACGGGTACTTGAAGCACTTGGGCTGTCTTCACAGCCCAAGTTTGCTTGTTAAATTCAAAGCCTCAATTCAGATTTCTGATGAGCTGCTGCTTCTTTTTTTATTTTTGATTAAACATTATTTTTTAAAACCATAGTATAAAATGTAAAGATGTAAAACTGATATATTAAGTAAAAGCATATTTCAAGAGTTTTTGAAACAAGTGAAGGGGCATCTTCTTTTGGTTTGTCAATATCTATTTAAATGTCAGCCTGAGCGTATCTTAAAGTATATATCATTGTGACTGGGATATAATTTTCGTGAATTGTTATACAATTTCTGGACCCGAGAGATCAACGAATATTTTAAAATTTCCATTAACTTCTGCCTTTGGATCCTGTTGTAATTTATTTGTGTACTTTTTGTTTCAGGATAAAGATAGAAAATGAAACTCAAATGAATCAATTTTGCTCCTTGAATGTAGCTTCCCTAGAAAAGTAGAAGAAGTTGACATTTAAATTACTCTGCAAACTAGAGTAGAATTTCTAATGAAATGTGCATTTAGATTGATTTATACCAATTTCTGTAATTACTATTTATATTTTAAAAATAGATTTAAATCATAGAAAGCACATGTACTTCAATGCTGGAACACATTTTTGGAGAGAAATTTAAAACATAATAATTTGATAACTGTTTATAAGTAGTTAAAATTCTATGTATTGAAAATCACCAAATGCTGTAAAATATCTGCCCAGAAACTCTTGTTTTTGGTTTCCAAAAGAAGTGAGCCAGCATTGTTGGTTGTTCTGCTTCCTTGGTAAGAGTTTCTCTCTGGCATAATCAGTTATCTTACTTCCTTAAAAAAAAAAACCTGAGAATTTAACAATTGCTAGAAAACAGAAAACAAAATTTCATCATAAAGGCTTAAGAAGGAATTTTTAAAGGAAGTTTTGAAACCTAAGGAGTTCATTTAAAAATAGATTTAAAAAGTATTTCTCAATACTTGACTGATGCTTTTATGTCCGAGTTCCAGTTACTTTTTAATAATTTCATTTTCAGCTATTTTAGACTTGAACTATTAGCACAGACCATAAAATTAGTAAAATTGGTTATTTAATGTTGTTTAAAATTGTCATATTATTTTAAATTGATTATTTCAGTTTTACTCTTTCCTCAGTTGATGCTACTATACAGAACCATTCTAAATAGTCAACAAATAGAATTTTCCCTCAGAGGTTCATCCTCCATTTCTCACCATTATCAAAAACCTGTGTAGTTCCTTAAATAAATAGAATTCCCTACTGCAGAGGCTTCTCATGTTCTGCACTTTTCTTTCTCCCTGTTAAAGCTTTTTGTCTTTCTCTTAGTCCTGAACTCTGTTCTCAGACTATCATTAAAGCATTATAACCCAAATGGCTTAATGATAACTTCTACTTTCCAGGTAACATCTTTCTAAAATGCCAAAGCAATGCTATGGAAAAAAAAATCAGGGATCCTTTTTCTTCCCAAGGGAGACATTTTCAGTATTCCCTTAAGTCATACGTGTGTGATCAGCTTTCTTGTTTTGGTCGTATTTTCCCATAATAATTCCACAATGCATTTCATGGGTCAAAGCTTGAAGCTATGCCGGTGTGCTAACTTTATAGGCATTGTCACTGCTCTCTGGCAACGATTCCCAACTGGGAATGATGTGCACTCCCCTCTTCTCCCAGAGAGATTTTGGCAATGTCTGGAGACGTTTTATGTTATCACAACTGGGGAGGTGCTACTGGCATCTGGCGGCTTGAAGCCAACTACTCAACACCCTGTAATGCAAAGCTCAACCTCCTACGCCAAGAATTACTCATCCCCAAATGTGAATAGTGCCAAGGTTGAGAAACTCTACTGCAGGGCCATGGTAGACTGGAAAGCAGGTAATTAATCTGGCTGAAAGACTTTCCTTTTAATTTGGAGTCAGAGGTAAAGTGAATTTTGATTTCTACCAAGAGTGGTACAGCTATTTATGAAATGGTATACTACCTTTTTGCTTTGGTAGAGATAAAGGATTGAAATATATACACTTTCAAATTTGAATTTAATTAATCCAAAATTATTTGTAATTAATCCAAATTATTGTGGTAATTCAAGTATACAACTTTACTCTTTCACCTTGATTGCTAATAAAATAGTTTTAGAAGTAACACTTTTAGTGTTTCTTTATTTTATCTCCCCCTTCATGTTATTTTTTTCTTCTCTAACTCAAGACAGATAACTCAGCAAGCCACTTGAGTATGTGTAACTGAAAAATATTTATTAATGTCTACTATATTTTTACTTACATCTTTAAATTACATCAGTCCCCCAGTTGGAATTCTTCAAAGCTTTTCTTGGTTTGTGTCACTCATTAATTTATTCATTAAATAAATAAGTGTTTATTGAGTGTTAACTGATCTGGACATTGTTCTATATGCTACCATCTTACAGTAATGAATAAACAGACATTCACAGTCAAGGAGTGAATATTCTGATGAAGTGAAAGAGAAAATAAACAAAAATGTACGAAAAATTACATTGATGTGAGCGGTAGGGACACAGATAAAGCAAGAAAGGAAGGGAGGGAGTGCCATGGTAATGGACTGAGAGGGAGCAGCCAGCAATGCCAGGAGGTGTGGTATCCTGGGAGCAAAGTGAGAAAAGTCCTTCAGGGATTATCATCTGCGTCCTGCAGTGCTAAATCAATCAGAGTGAGAACTGGGAACGGACCTCAGCAATGTAGAGGTCATGGATGATCCTGACAGGCACAGCTCGGGTGGGGAGGAAAGCTCAAATGAGATGGGTTCAAGAGAGAACGCTGGGAGAAAATTCAGACAGTAATTGTAGGAAATTCCTTTAAGGAGCTTTCCTATAAGGAGAAATAATAGTTGAAAAAGGAAATGGGGTCAAAAAGGGGTTTTGTGTGTGTGTGTGTGTTTTCTTTTGTAAGATGAGTGAAAGAACAGATTATTGGTATGCTGATGGAAATAATCCAAAGAGAAGGGAAACAATTGATGAGGCAGAAGAGGTAGGGGAGAATTGCTGGAGAGGCAACATTTAATAGATGAGAAGGGGTGGGATGTGGTACACAAAAGGAGATGCTGATCTTTGATAGGGCCATATACAGTTCCTTTATAGAAACAGGATGAAAAAAAAGTATGTGGATGTACATGGAAATACATGCTGGAATGAGAGCTTGAGGAATTGAACTGAAATCACTTTGTTTTTCCCTTTAAAATAGCAGCCAAGGTCATCCACTGAGGGTGAGGATAGGTAAAGAGCTGGTGAAAATTTGATATAATTGTGTATTTTTCTCCATCTACGTTCAGCTGGCAGTGGGATATACTTAACTGTAGTTGGAAATTGTCATCGTAAATCTCACAAAGCAAAGGAGGATGAAAAGTTTAAGAATATATTCAGGAGAGTAATTGAAAGGACCAGCCATGGAAATTTTAGCTGCCTTTTCATTTCATTTTAGGTTGTATCTTCATTTTGTTGATAGTTTCTTTTCCTATGCAAAAGTTTTTAGTTTGATTAAGTCCCATTTGTTTATTTTTGCCTTTGTTTCCCTAGCTTGAGTAGATGTATCTGAGAAACTATTGCTAAGGATGGTGTCAAAGAGCTTATCTGCTGTTATCTTCTAGGAGTTTTATGGTTCCAGGTCTTGCATTTAAGTCTTCAACCCATTTTAAGTTAATTTTTGTATACAAGGAAGAAAAGGGTCCAGTTACATTGTTTTGCATGTAGCTGTCCACTTTTCTCAATACCATTTATTGAAGAAATGGTTTTTACTCCATAGTATATTCTTGCTCTTTGGCTTACTTCAGATTTTTACAAAATAAAAATTTACAAAGCCAAATTGAAGGAAGGGGTTCCCTGGATATTATTTAATAATTGAGATGGGTTCCTATCAAAGATGACCTAATCATTTGTTGAAACTTCCATATGCATTACATAGTTAAAGGTTGGTTATTTATTCAGTATTTGGCTTAATGCCTCCTTCTATAATTTATTATCTTAGAGTATATTCCTCTCAGTGTCATCCACTGAATTAATGATATTTTTTAAGACATTGGCTAATATCATTGCAATTACTAATTTTTATGTTGTGAGTATCAGAAATAGAGACAAGTGGTACTTGATTACCAGAAAAGGTGAATCTGCTGTTCATCTTAAACTCTGGAGAGAGTCCTGCTTTTTACTTAAAGAAATTATAGAAATAAAAGTTAACTTTGAAAAAAAAAAAAAAAAGAAATAAAAGTTAACTTTGAAACGCCAAGGCAACAAGTAGATTTTGAAGACTTTGAACAAGTTGGTAGGAATCAATGAACTTATGTGAAAAAACAATCACAAAAAATTTAAAGTCACTTCTGAAATTTAAAAATGGATTTTATTCTTAAAGAAGAAAGTGAAAGTGAAAGTCGCGCAGTCATCTGACTCTTTGCGATCCCATGGACTATACAGTCCATGGAATTCTCCAGGCCAGAAAACTGGAGTGCGTAGCCTTTCCCATCTCCAGGGGATCTTCCCAACCCAGGGATGGATCCCAGGGCTCCCGCATCGCAGGCAGATTCTTTACCAACTGAGCCACAAGGGAAGCCCGTTAGATATAATTACTGTCCCACTGTCTTAACAACTTTCAAATACACAACAGAGCATTGTTAACTACAGGTACCAGGTTGTATATTACCTCCCTAGGTCTTACTTATCTCATAAGTGAGAGTTTGTACTTTTTGACCACCTTCAGCCATTTCCCTCACCTTTCACCATTCATCTCTAGTAACCACCAATCTATTCTCTGTTTCTATGAGTTCAGATTTTTAAGATTCCACATATAAGTGAGATTATTCAGTGTTTGTCTTCCTTTGTCTGGTTTATTTCACTTAGCCTAATGCTCTCAATTTCCATCCATGTTGTCCTAAATAGCAGGATTTACTTCTTCTTTGTTTAATGGCTGAATTGCATATATATGTAGGAAAATGGGAAATAGTGGGAAAATATCTAAACATTTATATACATATTGGAGAAGGAAATGGCAACCCACTCCAGTATTCTTGCCTAGGAAATCCCATGGACAGAGGAACCTGGCGGGCTACAGTCCGTGGGGTCTGCAGAGTCGGACATAACTGAAGTGACTAAACATGCATGCATGCATATATATGTGGAGAAATGGGAAGTAGTGGGAAAATGTCTACACATTATATACTAAGTGAACACTTAATTAGTTTTCATGCCTTGACTATTGTAAATAATGCTGCACTGAACATAGGATGCAGATATCTCCTTAAGATAGTGATTTGGTTTCTTTTGGATATGCAGAAGGTCCCTGACTTACAATGGTTTGACTTAAGACTTTTCAACTTTACAATGGTGTGAAAGTGATCCCCATTTAAATTCTGATCTTTTCTAGAAAGATATGCAGCTTGGCATATGTAGTAGGAGGAACTCTATTTTAGTGATGCTGGCCCATGGCAGTGTCCACAGATCCCAGTCAGTCACGAGATTATGAGGTAATCATACAGCTATTCTCTACCCATATGACCATTCTGTTTTCCACTTTGAGTACAGTTCAGTTCAGTTCAGTTGTTCAGTCTTTCTGATCCCATGGACTGCAGCATGCCAGGCTTCCCTATCCATCACCAACTCCCAGAGTTTACTCAAACTCATGTCCATTGAGTCAGCGATGCCATCTAACCATCTCATCCTCTGTCGTCCCCTTCTCTTCCCGCCTTCAATCTTTCCCAGCATCAGGGTCTTTTCCAATGAGTCGGTTCTTCATATCGGGTGGCCAAAGTGTTGGAGTTTCAGCTTTAGCATCAGCCCTTCCAAAGAATATTCAGGACGGATTTCCTTTAGGATTGACTGGTTGGATCTCCTTGCAGTCCAAGGGACTCTCAAGAGTCTTCTCCAACACCACAGTTCAGAAGCATCAATTCTTCTGTGCTCAGCTTTCTTTATAGTCCAACTCTCACATCCATACATAACTACTGGAAAAACCATAGCTTGGACTAGACAGACCTTGGTTGGTAAAGTAATGTCTCTGCTTTTTAATATGCTCTATGGGTTGGTCATAGCTTTTCTTCCAAGGAGCAAGCATCTTTTAATTTCATGGCTGCAGTCACCATCTGCAGTGATTTTGGAGCCCAAGAAAATAAAGTCTTTTACCGTTTCCACTGTTTACCCATCTGTTTGCCATGAAGTGATGCGACCGGATGCCATGATCTTAGTTTTCTGAATGTTGCCTTTTAAGCCAACTTTTTCACTCTCCTCTTTCACTTTCATCGAGAGGCTCTTTAGTTCTTCTTCACTTTCTGCCATAAAGGGTGGTGTCATCTGCATATCTAAGGTTGTTGATATTTCTCCTGGCAATCTTGATTCCAGCTTGTGCTTCATCCAGCCCAGCGTTTCTCATGATGTACTCTGCATATAAGTTAAATAAGCAGGGTGACAATATGCAGCCTTGACGTACTCCTTTTCCTATTTGGAACCAGTCTGTCATTCCATGTCCAGTTGCTACTTGACCTGCATACAGGTTTCTCAGGAGGCAGGTCAGTTGCTCTGGTATTCCCATCTCTTTGAGAATTTTCCACAGTGTTGTGTTCCACACAGTCAAAGCTTTCAGTACAGTATTCACTAAATTACATGAGATATTTAACACTTCATTACAAAATGTCTCTGGTGAAAGCAGAGACATTACTTTACCAACAAAGGTCTGTCTAGTCAAAACTGGTTTCTCCAGTAGTCATGTATGGATGTGACTACTATGGCTGTGTGTTAGGTAATTTTTGCCCAAATGTAGGCTAACCTAAGTGTTCTGAGCATGTTTAAAGTATGATGTTTGGTAGGTTGAAAAAAAAATACATTTTCTACTTACGATATTTTCAATTTATGATTTTTTTTTAGATCATAACTCTCTTGTGAGTCAAGGTAGATCTGTATACCCAGGAGTTCAGTTGCTGGATTATATGGTAGTTCTATTTTTAATATTTTGAGGAACCTCTATTTTTAATATTTTTCATAGTGGCTGCAAAAATTTGCATTCCAAGGGCCACAGTTTTTATTCGCAAGGTTTCCAGCCTTTTCTTTCGATCATACCCATCCATGACAACAGTTCAATCTTAAGTTATTAAGTTACAACTCAAACGGTAGTTCTGAGTAAGGATGAGGGTGGGGGAGTTGTAGAGTCAGTTTGGGGAAGCTTTCCAAGCCACACATTCCTAGCTCCACTATCTTCCTGAGATGCTGATAGTCTCCCACCAACTCCCATTTGAGAATCATTTATCTATAGTACATCCGCAAGTTTTTATTTGCTTCCAGTTGGCAAAATTTTAACCAATACTTAAAAACTAAGCAGGGATTTTACTAGGTGAAAAACTAGACTGTTAGACTGGAGTAGAAAAGAGATCTTATGTTTTAACATTTTGAAACTTAGAGTTTCACAATTTAAAATTATTTTGAAACTTAGTTCAAAAATCCCAGTTACTTATCCATAAGCAACTATGTATATATATTTATTTTTTCTGCACAATGTTCTTTTAGAATTACTTCTGCAGGAATATGGGGAGGGAGTGTGGAGGAAGATACTGTACCATACATGTGTCTAACAGCTATTTTTCTTTTTACTATCATGCTTTCAGAAATATTTGTTAAATATTATGGCCTATGGGTTACTGCGCTAGGCACTATTTGCACTTGCCAATGACAGAACACAATAATCTCCTGTTTCCATCGAAAGCTCTTCCAGCTCTCTGCAGGAGAAGCTGGTGTCTTCTTTTTCACTCTCGTGGTGGGTGGCCTGTGGATTTGGGCTGACACTGTTCAGTATGTACTCATTTGGCTAAGCTGTAATTAGACCAAGACTGTGGCACTTCTTGCTTTGTCTACAATGAGACCTGGTGATGGAGGAGACAAAGGATGAATCACATATACCGTAAATATTCCATAGGAAACTCTTTAAGAATAAAATCCATCCAACAAAAAGTAAAAACCAATAAAAAAGAGAGTTTATATATAATCAGGAAGTGACTAGCTTAGATGTGTAACGGCAGCACTGCAGACTTTAAAACTGAGAAAGAAATCATATACTTCTATTAGTAGTTCTTCAACTAGAGAGGAAACTCCTTATGTTCAGGATACAAATATTATATTTTTTATATTCAGAGCATGGCTGAAGATGGGGCCCTGAGCAAAGTCTATGTTCAGGACATGGGTTTTAACTTACTGATGGATACATTTGAAAAAATAAGTAGAAGTTTTTTGCTTGGGTAATATTGAAAGTTAATTGCAGTTTGATTTTGAATATGCCTTTGATTTTTTTTTTAAATCTTATTTGTGCAGCTTATATTTAATTGTACACACCCTGTGTTCTTTGCTAGTTAATATAGACTCTGAGAAGTTAGAGATTTGTTATTATGGTGTTTAGCTCAGTCTAGGCTCTCAATGAGTCATGGACAGATGGAAGAAACCTGAGGAATAAAATGCAGCTGTATATTTTATTCTTTTCCACACATTACTTAAGACTAAAGCCTTAAGTGATGGATTTGAGAGGATGACTATGGCAAAGATTGTCAGCTGTCTACAAATGATCAGTCCCTCCTCTGCTTTAGTGCAAGGACAATAGCCAGGCAAGCACCCAGAATTCAGTTTTCTTTCTCCCTTGGTTTGGAATGGAAGTGACTTGTGCACAGCTGGGCTGGGACTTCTCAGAAATGTGTGTTTAGGTTCTTCTGGCTCTCCTTCCACTTCTGCCAGCTACCTAGAGGTGCTGTTGCATCCATAGAGGATAGAAGAGCCACACGATAGGTTGAGGAGAGAGGCCTACCAGCATGGATACCAGTCCTGAACTGTTGCATAAGTGGGAAATACACTTCCACTGCCTTTGGGTCACTAAAAATTTTGTATTTGTAACAGCAGTTTAGTTTCATCCTAACCAGTACAGTCTTTAATTTACTTTTAGATTTAGTAGTAAAAAAAAAAAAAAAAATGATTCAGGGGCTTCCCTGATGTCAGTGGTGAAGAATCCGCTTGGCAATGGAGGAGACCAGGGTTTGATGCCTGCTCCAGGAGGATTCCACATGCCAAGGAGCAAATAAGCCCATGGTCCACAACTATTTTTTTGTAACAATTAACTTATTTATTTTAATTGGAGGCTAATTACTTTACAATATTGTGGTGATTTTTGCCATACACTGACATGAATCAGCCACGGGTGTACATGTGTTCCCCATCCCAAACCCCCTCCTACCTCCCTCCCCATCCCATCCCTCTGGGTTGTCCCAGTGCATCGGCTTTGAGTGCGCTGTTTCATGCATCGAACTTGGACTGGTCATCTATTTCACATATGGTAATATACATGTTTCAGTGCTGTTTTCTCAAATCATCCCACCCTCACCTTCTCCCACAGAGTCTAAAAGTCTGTTCTTTATATCTGTGCCCTTTTTTTGCTGTCTCGCATATAGGGTCATTGTTACCATCTTTCTAAATTCCATATATATACATTAATAAACTGTATTGGTGTTTTTCTTCCTGACTTACTTCAATCTGTATAATAGGCTCCAGTTTCATCCACCTCATTAGAATTGATTCAAGTGCATTCTTTTTAATAACTAAGTAATATTTCATTGTGTATATGTGCCACAACTTTCTTATCCATTTGTCTGCCAATGAACATCGAGGTTGCTTCCATCTATGGTCCACAACTATTGAGCCTGTGCTCTGTAACAAGAGAAACCACTGCAACGAGAAGTCCTCCATTGCAACTAGAGAGTAGCCTCTGCTTGCTGCAGCTAGGGAAAAGCCTGAACATGAAATAAGACCCAGCACAGCCAAAAATATATAAACAAAATAGAAAATTAATTGTTCAACCAATAAAATGCTAACAAATGCTCAAAAGTAGAAACAGATAAATACAAAGTACTACACAAATATGAAAAATTAGAGGCTATTATGGCCACTTTCAAAGAAGAAAACATAATAGAACAATGGGATTTGAGTGGCAAACATATAGGACAAAGATTGTATCTTAAATGAAGATCTGGTTTTCTCATATCTTAGAAATGGCCGGAGTCCTGATTCTGCCACTCATGTAGCTGTGTGTAGCTGTCTCAGGAGCCTGTGGTTTGGTTTTTTCATCATTGAAGATGTTAGACTATTTCTACTCCCAAAGAAGCTAAATTTAGGAAAGAGACCCTGCTTCTTAAGTAGGAGTTGCTATAGTTTCTTGGCTAATTTGAGAATGTAATTGGTTTTTAATTAGCTTTGTCCTATCATAGCTGACCTCTCTTGCTGTATTCAGTATTCCTTCTTTGTGAATTTTAAGTAGAACCTCATTAGATTTCCTAAGAAAAAACAGTTACTTACTCAGCTTTCTTTCAGCCTCTAGCTTTAGCATATTATTTTTCAATTTACAAAATTAGTAGTGCATGGCATAAATATATTTATTTCTATATTTAGTAGCATAATGAATAAATGTATTTTCCCTATGTCTGGTTCTAGGTTCTAATATATTTTGCCTATAACATGAATGAGGTGGATTATATGCTATCTAAGGTTCTTTTTAAAAAAATTGAGATGCATTCTTATAGGAGAAAGTTTGCCCAGTGGAGACACCTTGAGCAAAGAGCTGGATGGGCTTTTCAGCTCCAAGACTGGCTGTGAGTTTTTGTTTTCACAAGAGAATTCCTTTTTGCCCAGTTGAAACATTTTTAGAAACTTTTTTTTTTTTTTTTTTTGGTTTTTGTCTTCACTCTCAGTTCTCTCTGCAACTTCCCTGTTCCACTGCACCATGCTGGCCCCATCTTTCTAGGAAATACCCTGAGTCTAGTGCCTGGTTCCTGGCAAGTAAGTGTGGGGCTTCCCTGATAAATCAGTTGGTGTAAACAATCCGCCTGCAATGCAGGAGACCCCGGTTTGATTCCTGGGTCGGGAAGATCCTCTGGAGAAGGGATAAGCTACCCACTCCAGTATTCTTGGGCTTCTCTTGTGGCTCAGCTCATAAAGAATATGCCTGCAATGCAGGAGACCTGAGTTCGATCCCTGGGTTGGGAAGATCCCCTGAAGAAGGGAACGGAACGGCTACCCACTCTAGTATTCTGAGCTGAAGAATTCCAGGGACTGTATAGTCCTTGGGGTCGAAAAGAGACACGACTGAGCGACTCTCACTTCACCATCTTGGCTTACCGGACGAGTGTACTTTACATAGGTGAGCATTGAAGTGTGCAGTGCCTCACCTCGCCAGTAGGGGCGCTGGCTCCGCTTTGTTGAGTTTAACCTGAAATTCCCTTTGGATCTCTGGCTGGGCTTGTAAAGTGTTATTTCTGCATGCCATCATTCTCTAAAAACACTTTAATTTTATTTTAAATATTTATTTTACTTATAATACACTTATTTTATGTATAACGCCCTTACAATAGTTAGCAGTTTTCATATAAACAATATAGTCCTTGGGGCTCTGAAGTTCTTAATGATACAGCAAAACATCTGATTTAAGACATAGACCCTGCAGAATAAGGTTCCTAGTTCTTAAGAGCTGTATTCATTCCTGTGTAAGAATTTGCTGTTGCCCTGAGTAACTGTTTGGCCTGACTCTGCCAACACTCATCTATCTTTGCCCATTTTTAGAAAGGGCATTTATATTTAATGTGTTATGAATGAAACATTTTCCTTCCTACTTCAGCTGGCAGCCGAGAGGGAAGCTCTGATATTACAGTGTTGTTACCATTATACACACGGCATCTGGCCGCCCTCTCTTCCTCTCCCAGTACCAGCTCACTTTGTCTGTATACAATGGGATGGCCAGGTAGACAAAGGTCATTAAATATGCAGAATGAAGTTGGGAAGGAGAAAAAGAAGTCAAAATCGATGTGAGTCCCTCACAGAGAAGCTAAAAAGCAAAAGGTCAAAGTTTCCCTGTGTGTTTAAAAATTTTCGTAAGTGAAAGAAGACACTGTTTTTATGTTCTGTGTGTCCGAGTGTTAACAGGATGAGAAACACTTTTTGTTCACATTTTCTTGTAACCTTGAACTGAGAATGTTGAAGTTCTTGCCTTGCTTTTTCATTGCATCCCACAGAAAGGTTATTCCAGATTCACTTGGCAATATTCAGACAAGCTATTTCCTAATCCTCAAAATAGCTTTTGTTTAGAGTTATTTCCCAAAAGTCTTAAAATATGTTCATGAACTGTATATATACTTCATTTACTAAACCTTTGGATTGAAAATTCTTAAAGGAAAAATAAAAACTTGACGAACAAAGACTTTTAAATAATGTAAATCTAGATGAACAGAAGAGTGCATTGAAAGATCACTTTTTTGCTAATAAATATTATATAAATAGTACAACTTTATACTCAGAACAGAATGTCACCAATACTATGAGGTTTAATTTTTCTTGTTCCTGCTGTGATTCATAAAAATTTTTTTGACTTATCAACCACAGAATATTTTTATTTAAAATAAAATTATTTCCTGAATGCCAAGCAAGAAACAGTATTACAAAATGATTCAAATCTGAAAGTCCTTTTCCAAGGGTTCTACGTGGTGTAGATTGTTCTCCCAGAGAACACATTCTGTTTTTCAAAATGGCAAAATCATTCATTTTCTCATTCAACAAATACCAGTTAAGTGCCAAGTGGCATTGTACTAGTGTTGGTCATACAGTAGTAGAAGAAATAGACATTAACCCAATAATCGCACACACATGCACACACACGTATACTCATAGACTGTGATTTGTGTTATAAAAGAAAAACACAGGACACCTTGAGAGACCTGATTTAGCTAAGTATTAAGGGCAAAACTTATGAGGAGGTAATTATTGAACTGTGATGGGAAGAATGAATAGGAGACAGATAGGAGCAAGGAGGGCCAGCATATGTGATAGTCCTAGGATGGGAAGAGAGCCCAGCATGTGTGAGAACCCCGAAAAAGGCCAGTGTGCCCAGGAGGCAGAAGTTGAGAAAGCAAGTGTCCCATGAGGTTGGTGAGTCTGGATCTTGTAAGGCTGAGAACCTCTTTTGATCTTTATACTAAGGTCAGAGCAAGTTCTTACAATATTTTGAGCAAAGAGATGACAAGACCATATGAACATAAAAAAGAAAATCCCTCTTGATGTACTGTGGAGGGTAAATTGGCTATGTGAAAGTCATTCAGTCATGTTCGACTCTTTGAGACCCCATGGACTGTACAGTCCGTGGAATTCTCCGGGCCAGAATACTGGAGTGGGTAGCTGTTCTCTCCTCCAGGGGATCTTCCCAACCCAGGGATCAAGCCCAGGTCTCCCACATTTCAGGTGGATTCTATACCATCTGAGCCACAAGGGAAGCCTGGGTAAGTTGGAGGGAGAGATAAGAATGGATGAGGGAAGACCAGCAAGAAACCTGTTAAATAATTCAGGGGAGAGCTGATAGCTGTAGTGGTGAAGAGGAGGAAAGTGGAGAGGCTCAAGGAACTTGTTGGAGATAAAATCAATAGGAAAGTTCCTAGAGTTCTCACTTAGTGAAACTGAGAAGCCTGGGCTAAACCTTAGTTGACGAGGCACTTGTTTTCCTCATTGTTGAGGGGCAGGTGGCATTTATGTGACATCAGCAGAGGTGGCTGCTGAAGAAGGCAGACAATTAATAGGTCACCACGTGGTAAATGTCTCAGAAACAGGAAAACCGAAGTTACTGCAAGAGAGCGGCCAAGCTAAGGTCGGCTCGACAGCTGGGAGTTCTCTGGGGAAGGCTTGCTGAATGAAGCAACGAAGCGCGACATCCAATACTGGTTATATATGGAGTGGCTCGTGATTTCCCAGGCAGCTCTGCAAGCGTCCCAGCGTAACCCAAGAATGCGAAATCTGCCAAGTCACCTGACTTACCTTTGCGACAGCTCCATGTGTTTCCGAGGCCTCTCTCTCCTTCTAGGGTACAATGCAATAGTCAAGATTACTTAGCCTTCCACCCACTAAATGGAACTTGGTGTTCTAGAAAGATTTTGAGGTGACCAATCAGAAGACCCAGGGTCCAGATGCTGGTTCTGAACTTTTCTGGTGGTGGACATCTTCGAGGTACAGGTTCCCTCATATTTAAAATGTGGTGAATAAAATCTACAACCTTGTAAGGTTGTTGTGAAGGTTAGGTATATTACAGGTCCTCCACAAATGGTACCAACAATAATACAAAATAGTTTTTGCTATGAAAGCATTCTCTTGGGCATCCCTAATGGTCCAGTGGTTAAGAATCCACCTGCCAAAGCAGGGGACACAGGTTTGATCCCTGCTCTGAGAAGATCCCATATGCCATATGGCCACTAAGCCTGCGTGCCACAATTACTGAGCCAGAGCTCTAGAGCCTGCAAGTCACGACTACTGAGCCCCTGCACCACAACTACTGAAGCCCATGTGCCTTATATGTGCTCTGCAACAAGAGAATCCACCACAATGAGAAGCCCACAGAGTAGGCCTTGCTTGCCGCACCTAGAGAAAGCCCGTTGGCAGCCAGGAAGACCTGCCACAGACGAAAATAAACAAATCTTTAAAAAATATCCTCTTATCTTTCTTCTTTCTTTTACACAGTTTCTCTTTTTGAAATTGTTTCCCACACCCGTAGCTTCAGCTGTGACTTTATGTGTCAAGTGTTGCACACGTGTTAGGTTTTCAGACAATGTACATGGTGATGGAGACAGAGTGGAGAAGACCAACATAGCCTCTGCCTTCAGAGAACTTCTACTTAAAGAGGTGCGAGCTAGGTCTCCCCTGGGACAGAGACTGTGGGCTGACACGTGTCAGAGTCCTCTTTTCCTGAACACATGGTAGACTGCACTTCTCAGCCTCCCTTGCAGTGAGATGTGGTCATGCAAGTCTAAACAGAATGTGAGTGGAGGTACTGTGTGTTTCACTTCCAAGCCAAGAGTCTTACGAGGCAGTGGGCATGCCTTCTCTGCTCTCTGCTTTAGCCTTTACTGGATGGATGCAGATAATACTAAAGGTTCCCAGGATGAAAACAAAGCCAAAGATGGAAGGCACCTAGGTCCCCAATTTACCATGTGAAAGAAAGCCATTTCCAGCCCAGGGATGTTGGCCTTGGACTGCTTTATGTTCAACAATAACCAAAATAACTTCTATTGTGTTTGAGTCACTAAAATGTGTTTGCTCGTTTGTTACAGCAGTTGGTCACTCCATCGTGGTCCTCTTCAGTCCCAATCTTCTTGCTCTGTTGTGATCAGTGGCCTTAAGACATTTCTTTGTTGTTGTCCAGAAGGCACCGTCATCTTAAAATGTCTGAAGCTAAATTGATAATCTCACCTTCCAAACATTTTCTGACCTACTTCTTGGTAATAATGGCATCACCACTGTAAAGTTCTCCAGGCTTCATGAAGCAGAATCAGCTCTCTTTCCCTTTTACCCTTGACTGCAGTCAGTTACCCATTTCTATTCTACATCTTTTGTGGCCTTCTGGAATTTGACCCTGCCTTTCCCTCCCCTCTTGTACCATAAGTACCACTGAAAAAGGTGACTCTCTCAAGGGGCAAAGGGGCTAAAATTCAGGTCATACACCCAGGCACAGGTCTGTGTCCATCTAGAGGAAAGTGAAAGTCACTTGGTCATGTCCAACTCTTTGCAGCCCCATAGACTATACAGTCCATGGAATTCTCCAGGCCAAAATACTGGAGTGGGTAGCCTTTCCCTTCTCCAGGGGATTTTCCCAACCCAGGGATCAAACCCAGGTCTACCTGCATTGCAGGCGGATTCTTTACCAGCTGAGCCACAAGGGAAGCCCAACCTAGAGGAAGGGGAGCTTTTTTGTAATTTGCATAAAGGTGTCGAAAGAAGGGCTTTCTTTCTAATCTGCTATAATCTTCTTGGGGATTTGAGAAGCCCCTGTGACATACTTATCAAGCCTCTAGTGCTTCATGCTGAAGCATTGGTAGGCATCTGCCAATTTATAACATTCTCGCCAGTCTCCTCCACTTCCAGTTCCAGTTTATCCTGTGAGCCCTTCCTATGTTAATCTTCCAAAAGCATTGATGTCGTTACTTCCTGCTTAAGGAGTTAATTGGTTCATGCTTGTCTATCATACTGAGCTCTGTAGCCTTGTATGCAAAGCTTACTGTGATCTAGAACCAGCTCACTTCAACCTTTTCTTCTGTTCCTCTGTCCCGTATTTCTCATTGCAGACAACATCGGCCTTTTGGGAAGGGACATTTTTTGTTGCATCACAGTGTTCCAAGAATTACGGAACATTTAGCCTCATTGAACCCATCTACTAAATGCCAGGAGAATCTTTCATACATCGTGACAACAACATACATGTCCACAAATTTCAGAGATGGGGACAGAACTTCTAAGTCTGAATCACAAACCAAAACAATAACTATACTATAGAGAAAAAGACAACTGGTTCAAAGTATACATTGTGTACTTTATCCAAACTGGGCTACTCAGGATGATGCTTTGTTCTACCCTGATTTTCTTCATTGGTTTTTTTTTTTGCTGACTGGAATACCCCTATCTTCTTTTTAGAGAACCCGCTTCTTTGAGCACAAGGATAGATATTGTCCCTTTCGGGAACTCGTCTCTGGCCACACTAACTAGGGATCATTGCTGAGTCTCTCTGATGCATTCTGCTTTCGGGTGGCTTACTTCATTGTCTGCTTTGAAGCATCCTGTGTGTGTGCTCTTTCTCTCCTGTGTTAGATCATATGCTCCCTATGGACAGGAACTTATTTGTTTACTGTGGCTCTTAATTTCTCGCAGCTCCTTGCATGTGTTTAAATGCGCTAAACATCCATGAAAAGGAAGAGGCCAAATGATACAGTGCAGTGGAAATAACATGAACTTTGGAGTTATTTTCACAGTGAGACTGTATCACTTGCCATTGTTGGTCTGGCACATGTAATATAATCTCCACAAGCTTCAGTTTATTCATCTGTAAAATAGTGCTAATAATATTGAACCTAGTGAGTAGAAATGAGGAGTAAATAAGAATCTATAAAATATTAAGCATATCATAGGGCAATTAATAGAAAGTAGAAGTAATAATGAAAACAGTTAAATATCAGGTTTAAAAACTTAAAACAAAACTTTTTTAATGCTGACCTAGACATTTGCTTGGAAGTCCAGGACTGCATTATCTTTTTGTGACCATGCCTGGGGCTGGTATTCATTGAATGGTTTTGGTTTGAACCTTTCCTTTCCTCATGCTTTTCAGGTGGTTCTGAGCCTGGGAAAGCTTAGAGATAAAGGGGAAGGATTTCCCTAATACTCCCTACCAAGCTTCTGTATAAATTTTGCTAAATAGACACAAGGAAGGTTGAGGGGAAATAGGAATGTGCTCGTTATGATGCTCACTGACAGGAATTTCACTAGGCCATTGCACATCTCACTGTAACTGAAAAATTGTAATATTTACCCAACCAATCTTCCATCCTTATATCTGTATACATATATACCTCTCCATTTTCCTTTCTATCCTTTTTTCTACCTATTCATCCACACACCCATGCATCTGCCATTTGATATTTTTAAGTGCTGCCTATGTCTCTGTATTATGGTAGGATCTGGAAAGATAGTGAGGAAGAAGACAGTTTCTCATCTCAACAACATCACTGTCAAAGAGGCCAAAGAGAAATGTAATAAATAAGTGAACAGTTACCACATCAACTGAAAAACAAATCAAACTCTCCGTGGGTCTTGGTTGCTCTGACTGAGTTGAAAACAACTTATAATTTTTTAAAATAACTGATTGAAAAGAGCTTCCTTCTCTATTAAAAATACAAGCAAAACAGGACCATCATTGTGAAAACTAAGTCATCTGTAAACTTAGAGGAAACAGTACACACAAGGCTGCCCTCAGTTATGACAATATTATGTTTTGTCAGGCCATGCATTATAGTGGGAAAGACAGAGAATTTGGATGCAGAGGACTCACATCTTAGCCTCTTACTGATGTTGAAGTTAATTATCTTCTTGGAGTCTGTTAACTTATTTATCAAATAGGGAAATTCTCAACTCATGAGGTTGTAATGAATAACAAATGAGATCATGTATGTGAAAATGCTTCCTAAAATGCTGAACTTAACATTAATTATTATCCTTTGGAAATAATCCAAAGATTTTTCTCATTTATGTGTCTGAATTTTATAATTAAGAAAATATATACATTTAATGCATCTATTTTAAAATATATACACTTAATGAATCTATTTTGAACTCAGGATTGTATACAAATTTAAATGTACAGATTATACCAAAAAAGTATTATCTTAGAGAATTACAAGGCTTATCCAATAAGATCTTTCATCAAAGGAGATGAGTGATTGTTTTAAAAATGAAGAAGATGATTAATTAGGAATAATTCAACATATTTCAACAACTTCTTTAAAAGCTCAGCACTATTTCATTTAATTCAAAAGGCCTGAGTAATCATAATGTAGGAAGAATTGTGCTTTTCCTTCAGAGGAAAGAGGGAAATCTGTTTAATACCATCATTCAGAGGTTGGGTTTCTTCTTTATCACCCTTTTCTGATGTATTACAAAATTTAGACAGAATTTATTTACTAAACAGTTACTGATTCTTTAATGAAAGAATTAATTTTCCCTGCATTTCTAAAGTAACAAATGCAACTGACATCTTATCTCACCTTGAAGCATATAGTATTTAAATTAAATGACTGTGAGCACCAAGGCTGCCCCGCTTTCCCTGGGTTCCTCTTCCAGTGATAATTCCAGGATACTCCCTGGGAGTTTTCTGTGGTTCTACGGGCCTATCTGGACGATACCCTGAGGAAGAAATGGCAACCCTCTCCAGTATTCTTGCCTGACAAATACCGTGGACAGAGGAGCCTGGTGGGCTACAGTCCACAGGGTCACGAAGGAGTTGAATATGACTTAGGAACTAGACCACAGTGGGCTTGTCTATATATTGTTGTCCTGGTGAGAGAACAGGGGAGCTCAGAAGTCCCGTTTCTGACTGTCACGGAAACACAGCGGTTTTGGTCTTTCTAGTGATATCCCCATCGCTCCCTGAAGACAAATTCTGCAAGGACTGATAGTCACCACTACCACAGCCAGTCCACTCACGGCTCTCCCAAAGTAAGCAGAGTGAAGGAAGTCTGGCTTGCCTGCACCCCCCTTGTCTGTGCTAGCTGCTGTTCACCATCTCTCAGGAGACCAAGAGGAGTGGATCTGAAGGGCTTTCCAGCCAGTCCCTTCTCAAACCTTCACATCCCAGCACTGGAATGTGTGACACTCCATGCAGAGGAAAGCTCTGTCTTTTCACAGAGATGGAGAAGACGCACTTCATGTCTTAAAGTCAAGCTGGAAGACACATTTAGTATTATGCAGTATGATTTAAATCTGAAATAACCGCCCCTTCTCATTTACAATGAACAAACCCTGTGTTATACAAGCTATTGGGTTTTTTTTTTTTTAAAGATATTTATTTTCCTCAAGTTTTTTATTTAAAGATTTTTTTTTAATTTATTTTTATTAGTTGGAGGCTAATTACTTTACAATATTGTAGTGGTTTTTGCCATACATTGACATGAATCAGCCATGGATTTACATATGTTCCCCATCCTGAATCCCCCTCCCACCTCCCTCCCCATCCCATCCCTCTGGGTCATCCCAGTGCACCAGCCCTGAGCACTTGTCTCATGCATCCTACCTGGGCTGGCGATCTGTTTCACACTTGATAATATACATGTTTCGATGCTGTTCTCTCAGATCATCCCACCCTCGCCTTCTCCCATAGAGTCCAAAAGTCTGTTCTATACATCTGTGTCTCTTTTTCTGTCTTGCATATAGGGTTGTCATTACCATCTTTCTAAATTCCATATATATGCATTAGTATACTGTATTGGTATTTATCTTTTTGGCTTACTTCACTCTGTATAATGGGCTCCAGTTTTATCCATCTCATTAGAACTGATTCAACTATATTCTTTTTAATCGCTGAGTAATATTCCATTGTGTATATGTACCATAGCTTTCTTATCCATTCGTCTGTTGATGGGCATCTAGGTTGCATCCATGTCCTGGCTATTATAAACAGTGCTGCAATGAACATTGGGGTACACGTGTCTCTTTCAGTTCTGGTTTCCTCAGTGTGTATGCCCAGGAGTGGGATTGCTGGGTATGAACATGAACCGTTTTAAAGTCACAGTATTTCTTCTGTTTTATGTTTTGGTTTTTTGGCTGTGAGGCATGTGGGATCTTAGCTCTCTGACCAGGAATCAAACCCGTACCCTCTGCATTAGAAGGCAAAGTCTTGACCACTAGACTTCCAGGGAAGCCCCTTACTTATGTTTTTTTAAGATAAAAAATAAAGTGTATATACCATGTTGTTCTTTGATATTCTACTCCCAAAGTAAAACCAAAGGAAATAAATAGCAAATTCAGAGAGAATTAATATAGAAAAAGCCTTTCCTCTCTTGCTGCTTTCGCCATCCCCACACTGATTCTCAGGAACAGTTCAGTCATAGCAAACCCCTCCCAGCTCAGCTGAACATTCTAGTTCCTCTGGCTGCCATTTTTGCCAAACTATTTTTCTTTGTTATTACTCATATCCTTAATTTCTCTTTGTAACTGTGGCCACACAGTCCTTGGGACAGCTTGGTTACATAAAGAAGATAACAGATTCAATGAAGAAACTCAGAAACGGAAAACTGACAAATTGAATAAACAAGTTTATCACATTTCCAAAGGGAGAACATGGAGCGTTTGCCAAGGGGACTGTAGAATTTACTGACTTCAGGCTATGGGACTGTGTAAAACAGCTTCTAGGAATTTCGGCCATTTCCTCATACAATACTGCTAAGTTACAGAGGGATCAGACAAATAAACAAAACATTTACAAATAACACAGAACACATTTATGAGCCTTTTGTTCTACCCACTATCTTCATGATTGTTCCTTACCTCAATTTGTTTTTTATTTCCTAACAAAACAATATCATGTCTATAATTTAAATCAAGCAGAGTTCTTCTAAAGACTACTTCTTCATATATCTTCACTGATATAGTGGATACTGGTTTATTTCAACCCTTCAAAACTAAATACAAGTAAAAGAATGTAAAAGGTATTAATATCACATTGCCCACGGTATTTTTTTTTTTGGGGGGGGGAGGGGAAAGGCTGTGCTGGTCTTCATTGCTATGAACAGGTTTTCTCTAGTTAGGCTGAGAGGCGCCTCCTCTCTAGTTGCGGTGCATGGGCATCTCGTTGCGGTGGCTTCCTTTGTTGCAGGAGCACACACTTTAGGGCTCACGAGCTTCAGCTGTTGTGACTTCTGGGCTGTAAAGCGTGGGCCCAGGAGTCGTGGTGCATGGGCTTATGGCATATGGAATCTTCCTGGACCGGGGATCTAACCCGTGTCCCCCGCTTTGGCAGGGGGATTCTTAGCCATTGGACCACTAGGGAAGTCCTGCCCACTGTATTTTGTTCAGTGGTTCTATGTGTTAAAATGTATTTTTGATTTGAACTAAATTTGATAATGTTACTGCTGCATTACAACTCTTTGAGAGCCCCCAAAGGCCGACAAAACATAGTACATGAGTTTAATCTGGGTTTTCTGGAGTTCTTTACATTCTTTCAGGTTACATTTTCTTTTTTAACAATAATGTCACCATCTGGGAGTCAAGTTGTGGCATGGCTCATTAGAGAAACTTCTATCAGTGTGAAGCTGGAAATATGAAACATAAAAATTTAATACATTGCTGTTAATATCAGAGATTGCTTCATTTTGCCCACTTCATATCTCTAGTCAATTCCACTCAAAAGAGCAAGGATATTCTTCTTTTAGATGACTATTTGGTTTATCCTATCTCTTTAACACATAGGATACAATTTTCCTTTCAAAGGAGTTTACATTTGTTATTCTTATCAGCAGTCTACCCTTTCATAAGGTAGGATGAAGCAAGTTCTCAATGCACATGGTACAAGTGAATAAAATGAGGTCACGAAAAGCACATCTCAGTTTTAAAAAATAATTCAGTATATTTTCTTTAATAGTCATGTTTTTAAAAGAAGTGGGCTATCTGTGTTCAGGATTGGCCATGAGGAGTGAAAGGAAGTAGCGAAAATGATTTTAATGAGGCCTTCTGCATTTCCCTGAGGTATTTGCTTTCCTCCTCTCCAAGAAGGCAAATTTATATCATCTCCTCTGTCATCAGACTGTCAACTCCACCTTCCCATTCTTCACTATCAGCTAGTGACTTCACTAACTATTTCACTGAGAAAATAGAAGCACTCAGAGGAGAATTACCTCATCTTCCCACCGTCAAAATTACCAACCTTTATGCATGCTTGGACATCAGCTGCCCCCCTGTTACTTTGATGAGTTCTGTGCTCCTCTAAGGCCTCCGGTCCCATCCCTTCTCCAGCAACTGTTATCTCCTCTCTCCTACATCATTGCTTTATCTTTTTTAGCTAGATTATTCCACTGGCTTCAATTTTGACTTAAACAAACCAAACCCTCCCTTGATCCCACACCCAATTCTAGCCCATTTCTTTGCTCTTTAATAAAAGCCCTCAAATGACTCATGTGTACTCAATACATCCTTCATATTTTGAACCCACTTCAATGCTAGGGATTTTCACCCCATTCTCTGGAGTAGTTATTCCAGAGAAGCTGTTCTTGTTAATGGAACCCACTGGCTTCCTACTTGCCAGCCCAGTGGTCCGTTCTCTGCACTGTCTCCCACGCTCTTTCTCCTGGTGCTTTCACCACATTTGGCACTGTTGATTATTCTGTTCTTCTGATACTTTTTTCTTTCAGTGCCCGAGACACCACTTTCTTGGTATTTGTAACCTCACCGCTCCTTCCAGTCTACTAGCTGCTTTCCCTCCATCTGACCTCTAGATGTTGACTTGCTTTCTGTTCCAAGCCTCAGCCCCCTTTTTTCCTTCTATTTACACTATCTTCCTAGCTAACCTTCTGGGTCATAGTTTACAATACCTTCAGTAGGCTTGAGTTTATATTCTTCAGTTACAACTTGTATATGTAACTCGTTATTTTAAGGTTCCACTTGGATATCTAATAGGCATCTTAAATGCCTATTAGGTGTAACACGTCCAAATTTTTTAGAATTTTTTGGTATTTCCACCCTGAACAGGGCTTCCCTGGTGGCTCAGAAGGGAAAAGTGTCTGCCTGAAATGTGGGAGACCTGGGTTCAATCCCTGGATAGGGAAGATCCCCTGGAGAAGGAAAAGGCAACCCACTCTGGTACTCTTGCCTGGAAAATCCCATGGACCGAGAAGCCTGGTAGACTATAGTCCATGGGGTCACAAAGAGTTGGACAAGACTGAGCAACTTCACTTTCACTTGCACCCTGAATAAGTCCTGCCCCAAGCTTCTCCAACTGAATCAGTAGCGTAACATTTTACTCAGGTCTTCAAACTAAGAATCATGGTAGATTTCTCTCTTTCCCCCACCCTTTACACCCAGTCTGTTAGAAAATGTTGTTGGGTCTGCCTTCCTAATATATCTTGAATTTGACCTGCTTCAACACTTTCTGAAATGAATGACAATTATACCATGTCTGGACTCGCATCCTAGTCTTTTAATCAGGCTTCCTGCTTCTCCTGTACCATCCCAATGGTCAATTTCTCTTGGTTCTCATTTGGAATAAAATTCATTATTGTTTACCATCTGGCCCCTGAAAAACCCTCCCACCTTTTTCTCCCGGATTCTTTCCACTTGAACCATGCTTGCCTTCTTGACATTCCTGTTACTAGTTGAGCCTTTACACAGCTATTGCCTCAGTGTGGAATACTCTTCTCTCACTCCTTCATATAATCTAGGTCTCTGTTCAGACACCATCCCTTCAAAGAGAGCCTCCCTGATGGCATGATTAAAAATATCACCATCCTTCTCTCCCATCATTCTTTTTCCCCACACTGGTTCCATTCTCTCCATAGCCCTTATCACCATTTGACCTTATGCTATTTACTTAATTTTAGTTGTTATTTTGGTCTCTTTCAATACAATGTCCATGAATTGTTATGTTTGCAGTACTCTTTCCTTTTTTTTTTTCTTTCCTTCTTAAAATACATCTTCTTTTGTCATCTGGGATACCATGCTCTTGGTATTTCTTACATCTTTCACAACCTAATTTCAGACTTTCCATTCCACAACTCCAACAGAATGACACTGGACAAAGGGATGGGGAGACTGGAAAAATCTGAAGACTATTTCTGCAGCTCAGAGGAAGACAGAAAGGCTATCAGGAAAGTTGAAGGTGTAGACAATCAGCTGTTGCCAGTCAAAGGTCAGAGCTGCAGGTAGGAGTTCTTCTAGGAGAAACAACAGAACTGCATGTTCAGTGCTGGTTTTAAAATGGAATGGCCTGGGCTCTCTCAGCTGCATCCACAGCAATCCCTTTTTTTTTTTTTTTTTTCACAGCAATCCATTTTGATGCTAAAGTCATGCTTGAGGTGGTGGCTAAGGTTCTCAGATGAAGCGACTCCTTTTATTTTCCTGTCTCTTTTGTCATCTTCTCCCCTTCTGTGGTCTGTTCTTTCACTTTGTAAGATTCAATTTTGGCAAGTAGTAGCAGTAACACATCTTAGGGTAGAATAATGTGACAGATGTTTTATAAGCAAGAACTTGAGAATAAAGTGATGAGCAAAAATAGACTTTTCTGGAAATCATGGTCCAGTGGGAGAGAGAATTTAATCACGTAAGTGCACACACACACACACACACACACACCACACATACCATTTATAAACTGAGATAAGAGTTATGGAAAGAAAAGATGACTATGCAGTGAAATCATCCAACAGCCAGAGGAAGTCAGGAGTGGTTTCCCTAGTGCTCGTCACACTAGAAGCCTGAGTAAGAGTTAATAACTAATTTGGTCATTTAGGCCATATTTTTCCCCTTTTATGAGCTAATGCTCCTCCTGTGTGTACAGAGCTGGAAGTCAGGTTGTTTCTCACTTCAAGTTGCTTCTTCATGTTTACCAACAGAGTTGGCCACTGTTGGTCCAAAGTCAGGCCTGACAAAGCATCAAAAGAAGAGGTAGGAGGGGTGAGATCTCTACAGCTTAGAGGTTACCAAATCAATAAAAATGGTTAAGAGTAGAAGCCTGCATTTCCATGGGGACAAAATAACCATTTGGAAATTATATTTTGTATGAGACAGTTATAGGCTAGCTATTCCCCCTCCCATATAATCTAGGATAGGAGTCTCAGATGCTCAATACCTTCCTTGGGACCATGACTCAATACCTTCCATGGGACATCATTAATTGTTAAAAGTCCTGTTTCCTCCTGACCCAGCCTGGCTCAGAATCCTTTTCAAGAATGTCTTCCAGGAAGCCTCCTCCAAATGACTGCAGTTAGCATGACAGTTAGTAAAATTTATTTACTGACGCAAATGGAAATGGTATATATACGGGTAGTAGTATTTAGTAATTAATTCAGTGTCTGGGTGCATCACATCCTGGTGAACTTATCTTGTCCCAACCACCAGATCCTGAGAATCAGTGATAAAAAAAGGAGATGTGACATCCTCGAGTAGTAACTTTCAAACTTCAAAAGGAAGCCTCATACCTTATTTTTCTCATAAAAATTTTTAAAGTAGGATTGAATCATAACTGCAACATATAAAGCACATAACCCAGGAATTAGTGGATTTGCAGCTAGATATGGAGCTCCATCTCTTGGTCACCTCCTACCAAAAATTCTGAGGCATCCCATGGAATCCTAGCTACTGTGATACACATTCTGAAAACCACTGTCTCGGATGATTGTCTCCTTGTGGTTTTTGATAACAAGTTATAGTCTTGGGGCTCATGTATTAGAAGATCTAACTTCAATTGGCAGCCTTTGGCCAGGATCTTCTAAGACTGTGAGGATGGCCTTGGTCTAAAATGTCCTCATGTCTCACATCTTGGTTGATAAAGCCACAAATCAACAAAGATGAAGATTTAACATTCTGAACCATGAACACCCTTTAAAAATCTAGTGAAATCCACTGAAACTCCTTTAAAAAAATGCACATGCAAACAGAGACATTTACAAGTCCAAGGAATTTATAAAACTTCAGAAGCCTCAGTTCAAAAATCCCTGATTTAAAGATTGAGTCTGGAAGATGGAGCTCACTGGGCATCTACAAGTAAAGAAAGTAAAGAGCTTAGTGTGGGTGGGATCAGAAGAATTGGGCAGGGCCACAAGAGTTCTCCATAGAACAATGCTAAGAATTGGCATTCTTCTTTTAAAGGACTACTGCTTATCAGTGAAGGGCCTGGTGAATGTTCTTCATATCCAAACTATAAATAGGAATTTTCCCTGTAGTTGCTTCTTCTCTTCTCTGTAGTCACTTTCACTTGCAACGATTAAAGGTTGTCCTGAGAAGAACATGGAAAATATATATTGAGGTGGCTAGGGTAAATTGGGATTCTGGTTCAGAATTTTGCTTGTGCTAGATCCAAAGGCAAGGATGGGTCAGCAAGGACATGGCCTACCCACCTGGTTCACAAAAACTGTCTTGGGCTGGCCCCTCGGGTGGACTTTATCCCAGTGTAATGAGATGTCATTCTCCCTGACTGAGCCATGACCCAGTGAGAGGCACCAAATGTATTTCAAAGCATCCTTCCAGTTCAGGATTTTGAACACATCTCTATGCTTTTGTCTGTCTACAGGAGCACCATTTCTAAAAATCTAATAAAAGGTCATACATTTTGAAATCAAACAGTTGAAAGATTGTGCTTCTAAGCTCTCATTCTCTTTGATGAGGGGAAGTCACACCCATCTTGTGGGGCCCCAGGGGTAGTCATGAATAACTCCTTCCAGTAATGCTAGTGTTGGGCAGGTGGCCTGCATTGGGCAGTAACTGACTGATGAGGGCTACTGATGAGGGACATACAGGCATATATACAGAGGGCAGGAGATTGAATTAGGCACTCTAGCTGTGGTTTGGTGAACAAGCGAATTCCTAATAGGACAGGGGTGGAGGAAAGAGAAATGGAGTTCATTCCTAATACAGAGCCAGTAATAGGACTAAAGTTGCTCCTTCCCCAGATAAATAGGTCCTTGGATATGAAAGGCATGACAGGTTGACAGCAAACAGACTCCCAAAATGTGGAACCTTGGTAGAATATTGGTCAAATCACACAAGCCATGAAGTAAGGGCTGGGGCACAGTCAAGAAAAATTACTGGTGTTTCTAGTTGGTAGGCATGATGCCTCAGCACTGAAACAGATTTCTTTTTTTTTTTTCCATTTATTTTTATTAGTTGGAGGCTAATTACTTTACAATATTGTAGTGGTTTTTGCCATACATTGACATGAATCCGCCATGGATTTACATGTGTTCCCCATCCTGAATCCCCCTCCCACCTCCCTCTCCATCCCATCCCTCTGGGTCTTCCCAGTGCACCAGCCCTGAGCACTTGTCTCATGCATCCAGCCTGGGCTGGTGATCTGAAACAGATTTCTTTGTTTAACTCAGTGACTCAACATTTCCAGACAGCTTCTTGGTTATCGCTGCACCTGGTTTTAAATGAACCATTTCTTGGAGGACTCAAATTTCTCCAATGACATTTCAGCACTTGAGATTTCTGTCAAGTGACTTGGAGGGAAAAGTGGAGCCCCCTAGGGGAAGAAAAGTCCTTGGGAACATACTTAATGAGTCAAACAACAGAGATGTCAGAGCAATCTGGGAGCCCCTGGAACTCTGTCTAACACAAGTTTTGGTAATAAATGTTTTAGGTTTTGAAGGAAGGTTTCCCGTTTCAGTTCAGTGACTCAGTTGTGTTTGACTTTCTGTGACCCCCATGGCCTGCAGCATGCCAGGCTTCCCTGTCCATCACCAACTCCCAGAGCTTACTCAAACTCGTTTCCATAGAGTCAGTGATGCCATCCAACCATCTCATCCTCTGTCGTCCCCTTCTCCTTCCGCCTTCAATCCTTCCCAGCATGAGTCTTTTCCAATGAGTAAGTTCTTCGCTTCAGGTGGTCAAAGGATTGGAGTTTCAGCTTCAGCATCAGTCCTTCCAACGAATATTCAGGACTGATTTCCTTTAGGATTGACTGATTGGATCTCCTTGCTTTCCAACGGACTCTCAAGAGTCTTCTCCAACACCACAGTTCAGAAGCATCAATTCTTTGGTGCTCAGCTTTCTTTGTGGTGCAACTCTCACATCCATACATGACTACTAGAAAAACCAAAGCTTTGACTAGACAGACCTTTGTTAGCAAAGTAATGTCTCTGCTTTTTAGTAGGATATCTAGGTTGGTCATAGCTTTTCTTGCAAGGAGCAAGCGTCTTTTAATTTCATGGCGGCAGTCACCATCTGCAGTGATTTTGGGGCCCCCAAATTTAAGCCTGTCACTGTTTCCATTGCTTCCCCATCTATTTGCCATGAAGTTCTGGGACCAGGTGCCATGATCTTAGTTTTCTGAATGTTGAGTTTTAAGCCAACTTTTTCACTCTCCTCTTTCACTTTCATCAAGAGGCTCTTCAGTTCTTCACTTTCTGCCATAAGGGTGGTGCCATCTGTGTATCTGAGGTTATTGATATTTCTCTCAGCAATCGTGATTCCAGCTTATGCTTCATACAACCCGGCACTTCTCATGATGTACTCTGCATATAAGTTAAATAAGCAGGGTGACAATATACAGCCTTGACGTACTCCTTTTCCTATTTGGAACCAGTCTGTTGTTCCACGTCCAGTTCTAACTGTTGCTTCCTGACCTGCATACAGGTTTCTCAGGAGGCAGGTCAGGTGGACTGGCATTCCCATCTCTTGAAGAATTTTCCACAGTTTGTGGTGATCCACACAGTCAAAGGCTTTGGCATAGTCAGCGAAGCAGAAGTAGATGTTTTTCTAGAACTCTTTTGCTTTTTTTGATGATCCAATGAATGTTGGCAATTTGATCTCTGGTTCCTCTGTCTTTTCTAAATCCAGCTTGAACATCTGGAATTTCATGGTTCATGTATTGTTGAAGAGGGAAAAATGTGAGTCTGAAGTAAAAAGACTAAAGAATAAAAGTGGAAAATGTTAAGGGTTCATGTGTGAGGTGTTTTGTGTGATTCTTCAAATACACAAAATGTGTTTTTCAATAAAAAGTAGTTAAGTTTTTTTAAGCTTAGTTTTTTTTTTTAGTGATGTCATATTTCCCTCAAGAAAACATAATTTAGGGGAAAAGAGGTCATTGTGTCAATTATGGAAAATTCTTTTTGTTCAGGGCAAAAGATGGCAAAGCACCTACTGTTAGAAGCATCTACTGGGTGGGAACATGCCTTAGTTTCATAGCAACTTGCCTTTACGGGGGATAGTGGCTCTCCGCTTTCAAGTACACATGCTCCCTTTAGATGAATGAATATCCCATTCTCTCAGGGTTGGCTATATAATTTGTGGGGCCCTGTGCAAATGAAAATGCCAGGTTCCTTGTTCCAAAAGCAAGTGAAACATATTCTCCTTTTTTCCATGGTCTTTCTCAACCTGTCATGGTTTCTTTGGTATTTAACTTCAAACTTCCTGGGCAAAAGTGCAAAAGTGAATCCGTATAGGCACCCAGAACCTACCCCTTCCTAATTCATGCCCAGCTCCATGTGGGGCAAGGGTGGTCACAGTTGCTGGGCAGGGGCAGAGTGGGGGTGGGAGGCGCGGGCAGCTGACAACCCCTGCTCTGGTGGCGGCGGGGAAGGGGGAGGAAGCGGGGCTGCCTGGCTCCAAGCTTCTGGCTCACCCTCCATTGTCCCACTGGACTTTACTCATGAAGCACAAATTCAAAAAGAAAATGATTAAGACCTTTAAGACAGCAGTTGCAGAGCCTTGGGTCTCAAGGGTGGGCAGGGAGAGAGGCAGGCCCTTCTGAGTCGGCCCTGTGTGACTGCCTCAGTGAAATGCCCATGGAGCTGGCCCTGCC
Organism: Cervus canadensis; assembly: GCF_019320065.1. Lineage (NCBI taxonomy): Eukaryota > Metazoa > Chordata > Mammalia > Artiodactyla > Cervidae > Cervus > Cervus canadensis. The sequence goes on along the minus strand of NC_057418.1, from coordinate 7,707,273 downwards.
CCCTCTCCATCAACCATTCATCTCCTCTGTCGGAAACCAGGGTAGTGTGTTTGTCAAGGGACACACATCGAAACTGTTTCTGGAACTCTTTACAAATAAAGATTCCTGTAACACTGCAGAGAGTTCTTCTGGTATATTTCTTCATACTTTCATTCCTTCACAGATTTATTGAACACTTACTAGTTTCTAGGCCTTGGAGTAACTGTTATGAACAGGCTGGAGAAGATAGCTGCCAAAATCTCTGTCTCCATGGGCCTCATTGTCCACTAGAGGAAACTGAATTTAAAGACATCTCTGGTGGCCTAGTGGTTAAGACTCTGTGCTTCCAATGCAGGGGGCACCAGTTCCCATCCCTGGTTGGGGAACTAGGATCCCACATGCTGCATGGTGCAGCCACAGAGTAAAAATGTTAAAAAAAAAAAAAAGGAACAAATAAATAAAATCTAAGGACAGATTGTGGAAAGGGTGGGGAAGGAAACAAAGTAAGGTGAATGAACAACTTTGGAGGTTTCTACCTAGAGGGGAGGAAAGAAGATATTTAAAGCATAAACTAAGAGTCATCCCAGAATATTAGTCTAAGATACTTCTCAGGTAGTTCTGATTACTAATCAGGTTTGGGTTTAACTAAAAATATAACAGCTGACTCCTTTGCCATGCTAGAAGAACTTGGCAAATTCACCTTCCACAGTTTATATTATGAAAGCAATATGAAATCATAGAAGAATATTATAACAATGAGTCTGCTTCTCCATATTATAAATCCCCCCTTAGAGAGTTTTCCATCTTATCTCTTAGTTGTGAATCTACAAATCTATTCATTTTCCAAATACGGTGATGGCACATCGCACTGGTGCCAAGAAAGTACATTATGGGCTTGAGCCAGGTTGTCGCGTGTGACAGAAACATGACCGAAAAAAACCACATCTCTTAACTCCCAGTCTGTGACAGACCACACATGTCATCACATGTCCCTAACACTTAATATTGAACAAGAAGTATCCTTGTTTCCTTCACAGAATCACTTAAATCTGTCACAGAATAATTAATAGTGACTGTGGCCAATCAGTCAGTGTGAGTGTAGTCATTTTTTTCTTTTAATACAAAAAAGCTGTGGAAGACAGTGTATTCATCAAAATGCCTAACAAAAACCTCAATGTAGGTTTCAGTTGATCCTTTCTTCTGTTCTATGACTTTCCTGATTATAGCTCCGTGACTGTGGCAGGATATCAGTAATCAGGCCCAAAACCTTCACTCTGGAAAGCTAGGGATGATGAGTCCATCATCATCATCCATCTTACTAGGAAGTCTCCTAGTAAGAAACTAGAAAACCTCAGGACCTACAACAACGCTTTCCTTCTTCAGAGTGGATTTACATTTGCTTCTGCAGGCTGGGTAGGCCAGGCACTTGCAGTTTAAAATTAGCTCAGTCTGAGTTATGGATTTAGATATTTCGAAGCTATAAGAGCAAGTCAACTTGCGGTTCCCCTTTCCTCCTAGAGCATAGCCTTGAATAGTTCCAGGGCCAAACCTCAAGAGTTTATCAGTGCTCTTTCCTCTCTCTCTTTGGTAGCCCTGAACTTCAATTTTTACCCCACGCTCTGCAAATGTATTAAGACCTCTCTTCTGCTTCTCAGACTTCTGGTGGCCTCACTTCAGAACTGCCTGATATGTCTAGAGGAACAGTAACGTAAATGCTGGACTGCTAATGTGAGTGTTGTTCTTCCTTTGGATATTGGAGAGAGAAATAGAAGGACCTGAAGAAATTACCCAGAATGTAATCAAGAGAAAAATACTCACAGGAAATACTAAGGTTTGTAAAGACTCTTGGAGCATAGGAGAGGAATTTCTTTTTTTTTTTTTTTGAAGGATAGGGCTTTATTGTTCCTTTTAATGATAAAACATTTTAAATGGTCATTGTTTTTGAATCATCAGGAGATACAGATAACTATAAACAGAAAACAAAGATTACATATTAGTCAAAACATCCAGAGGTGATAATTATTAACATTTGGTATTCCAGATTTTATTTTAATACAAAAAATAGATGTATATATTATTAAGGTTTCTCATTAGAGTTCCAGAGATAGAATAATGGAAAGGCAATATTGAAGCAGAACATGCTAAGTTAACTTTCCAAGAATGAAATGGATCATCTTTAATGAAAGATGTCTATCATCAGGACATTCTCAATGGGATATACTTAAAAATTCAACATTTAAATACATCATGCTGATGCACTGCAGTAAAGAGATAAAAATTAATCAGACCAAAAAATCCAGAAGAAGAAAAAAGAAAACTATTGTACAATCAGAAGACATAGCCCAAAAATGCTAGATGAAAAAACCCAGATTTTTCATCATATTAACTACTATAAATTCAATAGACTTAACAGTTAAAATTCATGTATTGTCAAATGGGATGAAAAGCAACATCTAAAACAAGAGTAAGAAGTAATCAAAAGTAAACAAAAAATAGGAAAAGATATATTTACTGAGAAAATGATAGATAGATAGGTAAATAAATACTTGCTATGTTAGTCAAATAGTCTTTGAGGCAAAAAAGTTATCAGGCATAAAGGGGATTGATGTGAAGTGAAAGTCATTAACAAGCTTGATATAAATGATAAGTAACCCCAGATGAGAGATTACATTTTAGTCTCAATCACACATGACGAGTTGTCAAACTGATCCCATCCTAAGATATAATTTCATAGAATTTTTATCATCTAGACAATTTTCCAGTAAGTTAGAAATCAATAATAAACAGCAATGTACAAAAATTCCCACCTTTGACAATTAATTTAAAAAGGCTTTTTAAATAACTCACAGTTAAAGTTGAATAACAATAAATATAAGTTAAAATTGTGAGATATAACTGCAGCATACTTTATAGTGGATTTATAGCTCCAAATGCTTATGGAGAAAAGAATAAAGCTGAAAATAAATGAGCTAAGTGACTTAAGAAGTTAGAAGAACAACAAAATAAACACAAAGAAAGTAGAAGGAAGGAAACTATAAAGATAAGAGTGGAAATTAATCAAATGGAAAACAAATATACGGTAGAGAGAATCAACTAAGGCAAGAGTTCACTTTTTGAAAAAACTAATAAAATAGACATTTTTAGGCTCCAAGATGAAAAAGTATAAATAAACAATATTAGAAATAAAAAGAAGACAACTATAGATACTACTGAGACTAGAAAGATAAAACTATGAAATAAATGTTTCTAAAACACATGAGAACTTAGATAAAATGCATTTTTTTTAGAAAAGCTATACTTTATGGTAACAATAGCTTCAAGAAGAAATAATATGACTGAATTTTCCTCCATCCATTAAATACATTTAATCCATATTAGAAATTTACTCACAAAAAAACCCAATTCTAGATTGTTTCAGAGGTAATTTAATTCAGAGTCAAGAAACATAACTTCATTTTTACTCCAATTTTTCTGGAAAGTCAGAGAGAACCCCCTAAGAAATTACATATTTTTAAAATGTAACTATTATAACCTTGTTACTTAGATCAGATAAGAAAGTATTAGAAATGAAAACTATGGGCCAATCTCACTTATGATCATTGATGTAAAATAGTAAACAGAATATTACCAAACTAAATAAAAAATTAGATCAACTTTAACTGGATTTTTACAGGAATAAAAGGATTATTAGACATTAAAGCATTTCTTGGTTTAATTCTTCATATTATGAGGTGATGGAGAACACATTTTTAAAATATGCTGAAGTATTAAAATATTAAACATCTGATCATGAAAACAATGTATAAGAAGCTTTGAATACATTGCTGTCATAGTTTGGGTTTTCCAACAACAGATATTGAGGTAGAAATTCCAGTGAAGTGTATTTGGGAGGTGATTTCAGGAAACATGGATGAGTCCCACAGAGAAGGTTGAGCAGGAAAGCATTTATCTATCTATCTACCTGCTTGGTTATACATGCATATGTATTCACACTTACATAACTACAGGGTCTCTCCAGGTTTCGAGGTGGTAAAGAATACACCTGCCAATGCCGGAAATGCAAGAGACCCGGGTTTGATCCCTGGGTCAGGAAGATCCCCTGGAAAAAGAAATGGCAACCCACTTCAGTATTCTTGCCTGGAAAATCCCATGGACTGAGGAGCCTAGTGGGCTGCAGTCCACGAGGTCCCAAAGAGTTGGACATGACAGAGTGATTGAGCACATATAATATAAATATAAGCATGTACTTAGATATTTATACAAACTTTACAGGTAGGCAAGATAGTGCTACACATTGCTTAGGGATACTTGTGTCTGTAGTAATGGTACAAAGCAATGCAAGGGAATGAAGCACATGAAATTCAGAATAGTGTTGAGCTCTGACATTGGGTACAGAGGAGATGTCCTTGAGGAGGAAGAGTAAATAGGGTTCTGAAGTCTGTTAGTGAAGTTCACTTTCTTAAGCTGAGTAGTGTTAAAAAATGTGGGTATATTATTGTGTGTGTGTGTGTGTGCTCAGTCCTACAATCGTGTCCCACTCTTTGCGACCCCATGGGCTGTATCCCACTAGGCCACTCTGTCCATGGAATTTTCCAGGTAAGAATACTGGAGTGACTTGCCATTTCCTCCTCCAGGGGATCTTCCCAACCCAGGGATCGAACCCATGTCTCTTGCATTCCCTGCATTGGCAGGCAGATTTTTTACCACTGAGCCATCTGGGAAGCCCTATTATTCTTTGTGCTTTCTTAAATAATTCCTTCAAGAAGTAAACAAAGAAAAAATATTCACTAAAGACACGTCAATGTTAAGAAAATAGAGAACAGGCTATCAATAAACAACAGAATAATAGGTCTAATATTACCAAAAGATCACTTAGAGAAATCAAACCTTGACAAAAGTGTTTGGGGGAAAAAAAGAGAGAGAGAATATGCCATTAAACAGAGGACAAATAACTATAGATAAAATAAGCTGTGGTACATATACACCATGGAATATTACTCAGCCGTTAAAAAGAATTCATTTGAATCAGTTCTAATGAGATGGATAAAACTGGAGCCCATTATACAGAGTGAAGTAAGCCAGAAAGATTAAGACCAATACAGTATACTAACACTTATATATGGAATTTAGAAAGATGGTAACGATAAACCTATATGCAAAACAGAAAAAGAGACACAGATGTACAGAACAGACTTTTGGACTCTGTGGGAGAAGGCGAGGGTGGGATGTTTCGAGAGAACAGCATCGAAACATGTATATTATCTAGGGTGAAACAGATCACCAGCCCAGGCTGGATGCATGAGACAAGTGCTCAGGGCTGGTGCACTGGGAAGACCCAGAGGGATGGGATGGAGAGGGAGGCGGGAGGGGGGATCAGGATGGGGAACACATGTACACCCATGGCTGATTCATGTCAATGTATGGCAAAAACCACTACAATATTGTAAAGTAATTAGCCTCCAACTAATAAAAATAAATGGAAAAAAAAGAAAATATAACAAGAACTTACAAAGATCATATGCTAATAAATTTGAAAAATTGTAGAAATATAAAATATGAAAATCAACATTGGAAGAAAATTTTAAAAATTTGAGTAAATTAATAGCCATTAAAAAATCAAAGTAGTAGAAAAATATCCATCTTGCCCCAATTATAATCCCCAGGCCCAGAAAATTTCTAGGTAAGTTTTATTAATTTTCTCATGTTGTTCCAGAAAACAGAAACATAGTTGTTTGGTTTTTGAAGTGATTTAGTTATATTACTCTTTGTACTTTTGGTCTTTTAAATGTAATTTTTCAAAATAAAAAAAGAATAAAATGAAGCCAAGATTTCACCCTTAGATGATATTTTTGGTGAAAAACTTTATTCTAATTTCTAGACCAGTCTGCTTTTAGGTATCACTGCTAATTAGGAAAGCATTTTACTGTGATTATCTGTAATTTTTAAATTATATCATAAGAACACTGGATTACTCATGAGATTCAGTTATTACAAAAGAAAGCTAGACAAGAAAATATCTAGTTTGACATGGAACATTTCACTTTTTTCTGAATACCAAAAATGAGTTCATAGTCTCAGAGATGGAAAGAATAAATCCAGAATCCTTAAAAGGAATCTTTAACTTGCCTTGAAACAAATGTGCATATATCAGTCCTCTCATAAAAATTAAATCCCCAGAACTGACAACTTTTCCCACGGTCATGGATAACCTTGGTTATATTCAAGGTCTGGGAGATTTCCCTGTGGCCTGTATCAGAGTGGGAAACAATTCCACTTGGATAATTAATATCTTGAGGTAACAGTGACAACATAATTTTCTTTCAAAGAAAGGCAGCCGCTCTCTTATATAGTTTTGCCTATTATTGAAAACATATTCACGATGTGATGTGACTTGACAGTGACTAGTATTAAGACTGGTTTTATTTTTCCAACAGACATAAAATGCCCATCTGACTCTGATTTCCAAAATGGCTGGGTGCTGTTCGTGCCAGTGATTGTTGGGGAAAAAATCGCTTTTATCTGGAGAGTCGCTTCCTAGTGCTAGCCCTCTCTTAGGAGGAGGAGGAGTAGAAATTCCGAACACCTGAAGGCCAGGTGAATCAGATGAGATAAAATATTTAAGATCTGATTGTGCAGCAGCTTGTTTAACACTGGGAGGTTGAGTTTGGACCTAGAAGACAATCTATGTTGAGATTCTGGCGGAGCCATTCATCTCTTTTGAGCTTCTTTTACCTCCATTTGTAGAGCATGTATAATGATAAGCTCCCTTATCCTTGTGGCTCATGTGAAGATTAATGATGTAATGAATGTAAAGTGCTAATTGTTATCATGGGGTGTTACTTGGCTCAATAGCTCAAAGGTATTTTGAGTAATTCTGGTATTCTGGTATTCTGGTAAAAGGTAAAATGAGTCATCTCACTCATTTCTTTCATTTGAAATGTATAGCATATTCCCTTGTATGATTTCTTATCTATATGATAAGTACTTGTTCTGGTATTAACGTTCTCTTTCTTAAATCCTTTGGGGAAATGAAATATACACAAAATTTTAATTTTTATTTATTAATAGCCAAATCTTCCTGTCTCGAATCCCCTGTGAACAAGGAGTATGGGCAAGCCAAGTAGTCCAGTTTATCATGAATGTTTGTGCTCCTTTCCCAAACAGACTGTACAGGTTTTTTGCAGGAAAGAATCATATCTTTTATGTCTTATGATTTCCCACAGTGTTCATAAGAGTGGTTTGATACATTATAAATTTTGACATTCAGCAAGCCACAAATCCCATCTAATTGCTTTAGTGAAAAAACACATTGTTCTTAAATTTATTACTTGCCTGTATAACATCTCATTTAAAAGTGTGATTTCTTTGTAAATATTTCTGCTAGGCATTACTTTCCTATTTTTTTCTTCTAGGGTTTTTTCCCATCAGTACAAAAAAATTTTAGATACCAAAAAAAAATTTTGTATCTACTTTATTCAGATATAATTTGCACACCATAAAGTTCACCTGTATAAAGTATGAAATTCTATAGTGTTTAGTACTGTTGTTGTTTGGTTGCTAAGTCATGTCCGACTTTTTTGTGACCCTATGGACTCTAGCCCGCCATGTTCATGGTATTTCCCAGGCAAGAATACTGGAGTGGGTTGCGGTTTCCTTCTCTAGGTGATCTTCCTGACCCAGGGATTGAACTCACATCTCCTGCATTGGCAGGCCCCAGTTTTCAGTATATCCACAGAATTATGCCCTCAGCACTACAGTCAAATTTAGAATATTTTCTTTACAACAGTAAATTCCATAGCTATTAAGCCACTTTCCATCACCTTCTTTCTCTCCTCATCTTTTTTCTTTCTTTTTTCCTTTTATTCATTTTTTTTCATTGAAACATAGTTAATTTACAATGTTGTGTTAATTTCAAGTGTACAGTAGAATGATTCAATTATACATACATATATATATACACATATATTCTTTTTCAGATTCTTTTCCATTATAAGCTGTTACAAGTTATTGAATGTAGTTCTCTGTCCTACACAGTAAGTCCTTGTTGTTTATCTATTTTGTATATAGTAGTGTATATTTGTTCTAGGTTTAAACTTGTATCTTTAGCTCCCAACAGAGTTTTTTTAATTATTCTGGTCATGTGCTTTAGGACACTATACTACAGGTAAAAAGTACAATAAAAATAAATGTTATAGTTACATTATACTTTGTTCCCTGTATTTAAGATTGAGAAACACTGTCAAAAATCCAAACAATGTTTTTTATGACTCAGTTTAAGTGGTATTGTTTAAACACTTAAATACATACCTGGTTGATACAACTGCAAACACCAGTCAGAGTTAATATAGGTATTATTTTCAGACACTCCTCACTTGAATAATATTCTTTATCTGGCTACATTTCACTCCATATTAGTAGAGAATGAATTATGAAGAAACTTTGGGTCAAATATACGAATCTATTTTAGTTTTTAAGAGGTGAAAATATAACTTGTATATGATCCAATTTAATAGCTGAAAAAAGTAGTTTTATATCAGATATTAGTCTAGAAATCTTTAATGTACTTATATTTTTAAATCAAATGTAAACTGTTAGGATTTGGTAAGATCAAAAATTTAAGACTTGTAAGGCCTTGGACATTTTGGATATTTTTCTCACCCTATCTTGAGTTATGCTAGTTCACATGTCCAACTTTGAAACAACTTTGAATTACTGATTTTTTCCCACTCTCTTTCAGACTTTAGCTTTGTCCAAATTGGCTTGGGATCTAACTTGGTACAGTTGAAAAAGAGGTTTAAAAATAAACTCTCCAGTGATGAAAAAATATTTTTCACCTTCAATAATTTTTTAAGCATTTGGAATTTCAAGTGTGAGGTTTGACTATTTTTTCATTTGAATTTTGAGTTAAGGCACCCAAATTTTGACATGAACTTATGTATAGTTGTTTTTTTCTTCCCATTGAAAAGTCATAATTAAAAAAGAAAACCCATAATAAATGTTAAAAAGAAATTTTCAATAGAAAAAAATTGCCCTAAATATTCCATTGAAAATGTTTCCTAAGTGAGTTTTGAGAGTGAAGGGAATATTACACTTAGATAGTAAGAAAAAAGACATGATAGATGATTTCAACACATGACTAAAGTGTATATGAAGAGCTGTCATTTTGATGAATGGTTTGCCTTTATGGCAAGTTGAAAATCAAATTGTGGCAATGGATGTGTCATTGAATACTGTCTGGATAGTAAAGGCTATTAATCTCTTATTAATACAATTTCACCAGAAAGAACTTTTAAATTTTCATTTTTTAAAGAGAAAGCAGGGTATTGCAGTTAAACCATTGGTAATGTTATTCCTGCTATGGTTAACTTTTTAAAGTTATTTTAAAAGTTTTATATTATACTAAAATAACAGAAATTTACTTTAAAAATCCCAAACAATTCAGAATGGAACATAGAACAAAAATTTGAGCTCCTTCCTTTCTCATTCATTTTTTAGGAAAGGCTTTATTAATTTATTGGCATGAGATTTCATGACTGTTGAAGGCAGTTAATGTATAATATGAAATTATGGGAAAATATATTTTTCTCTGGTGGAATAGAAGAGAACAGTGCAGTCAGAATAGTTAGATCTTCTCTGTCTAGGCTAGTTGTGCTTCTGTTTGAATGAAATTTGCTGAAATTATTTGAATATGGTTTCCTTAATCAATTTGGCCCTATACTTTATTCCACCACATTTAACTGTTTTCTCTACTGTAGAGAAGCAATTCTAAAATAATTTTTTTGGATGATACATATTATAGACACATTTGGGAAGAGAAGTTTTTGACAGATGCAAGCTTTACTATACTTACAATTTTTACCTGAAGGATTAAGTCAGTTCACATATGAACCAATAAGTACTTATTGAGATATTCATGATTCCAAAATGTATTATATAATAAGTATAAATGTATGTGAAGTGAAGGTCACTCAGTCATTTCCCACTCTTTTTGACCCCACGGATGTAGCTCTCCAGGCTCCTCTGTCCATGGAATTCTCCAGGCAAGAATACTGGAGTGGGTATCCGTTCCCTTCTCCAGAGGGATCTTCCCAACCCAGGGATCAAACTCAAACTTGGGTCTCCTGAATTGCAGGCAGATTCTTTATTGTCTGAGCCACCAGGGAAGACCATAATGTATAGTGAAATTTATCTCTAGAGAAAGAAATTCAAGCTGTTTAGAAAGTAGTGAGAACAGCTTAAGTCAGCAAAAGTGGGCAAAAGTCAATATGAAATTACCAAAGGAAAATAGTTAACAACGTCTTTTACTGTCAATTTTGCGAGCAGATGGTCAGAACCTAGCTTGTGCCTCGGGAAAGGCATTCAAAGCTCTTCTAAAAGGCTTAAAAATTTTGGAAAATTCTGATTTTATTCACAGTAAGTCACCTCATTCCAATAGTCTTTGAGTTTCTAGTTCCTAGGCCGGCCACTAATTCAGTTCAGTTCAGTTCAGTCACTCAGTCATGTCCAACTCTTTGTGACCCCAAGGACTGCAGCATGCCAGGCTTCCCTGTCCATGCCAAGCTCCCAGAGCTTGCTCAGACTCGTGTCCATTGAGTCAGTGATGCCATCCAACCATCTCATCTTCTGTCGTCCCTTCTCCCGCTTTCAATCTTTCCCAGCATCAGGGTCTTTTCTGAGTCAGTTCTTCACAACAGACTCAGTATTGAGTGGCCTAAGTATTGGAGCTTCAGCTTCAGCATTAGTCCTTCTGCCACTAATTAAACACAATTATATTTACCGTAAAACCTGCTGGCCCAAAGTAATCCACAAATAATGTGATCTGGAAGCCCCTTGGGAAGATAAGGTCTTTTTGTGGCTCACAGCCCATGATATTTCCTTCCCAGACATCTTGCTGGCACTATGAATCTTGTTCCTGCTTTGTCTTTTCTATTATTTTAGGTGTCCTTATTCCTTATTCTCTGTCTTGCTTTTGCCCAATATTCCTATTGTTCTCCAGTATCTGTAGTCTTCTGATTTCCATTGCTTTTTTGTATTCACTTTGGCCTACTGTATTGACGCATTCCTTAGTTCACCACCAGTCCATTAGTATTTGTTCCCTGGACTGTGGTTTCTCCTGAGATTGGCCAGTCTCATGACTGTGACTCTGTACCTTCTTTGTTTTACTAAGGCTTGCCTTGCCCCATATGTTCCTCTCTCTTAATCTTGCTGGTAGCCATTCATATAATACGGTCATCCTTGGTCTATTGTCCTTTTGTCCCAATATAAAAAATGTTTGTATACATACATACACATGAATAATCAAACTTATGTAAACACATATCTTTTTTTATAAATTCATAAATGTTCCTGATGCAGTCTTTCCTTTTTCTCTTTTTCCCTTGGTTTCTTTTCCTCCCAACCTTCTTCCCCCACTTTGCATGCTAGGTCACTTCAGTCTTGTCCAACTCTGTGACCCAGTAGACTGTAGCTGGCCAGGCTTCTCTGTCCATGGGATTCTCCAGACAAGAATACTGGAGTGGGTTGCCATGCCCTCCTTCAGGGAATCTTCCTCAGGGATCGAACCTGCATCTCTTTCATCTCCTGCATTGGCAGGCAGGTTCTTCACCACTAGTGCTGCCTGGGAAGATCCCACATTAAACTTACCTATTAAACCCCTGCCAACCATGTGCAGAGTAGCCATACTAGCTAGCTAGTTTCATCTGTCCTTAATAATTACATACATATGTACATATAATATACAGACACATACATACAGGACACCAGACAGAAGTTGCATGGGATTTTCTGATCCAGGCTTAGAAGTTGCATAGCATCACTTCTGTTGTACTGTATTGATTGAAACAGTTGGAAGTCCACCTACGTAGATATCACCTCCTGATGGAAGGAATGTCAATCTTTGGAGCCATGTTTTAAACAACCACTCTGGTCCCAAATTATTTTCATTTCTTCCACATGCAAAATAATTTATTCCCTCTCAGGATCAACCCTCCTTTCCCCTGCTCATGTTTCATCCCATTATAACATCTAGTTCAGGCTTGTTGATATCCAGAATCTTGTTACCTAAGGCAACTCTAGAGGGAAGAGTTTCTTGAGATAGTTTCTTGGGTTCAGCCCTGAAAATACCATTCCTCTCAATCTGAAGATCTGTAACCTAAAAAACAAGCTGTCTGCTCCCACACACTTAATGTAAAATTGTGGGATAGACTTTGGATAACTGCCAGACACTCCCATGCAAAAAGGGGGAAAACAGAAGGTATAGCACTCACTGGTTTATATATCTGAAATACAGCTGGGCAGTACAGCCGGTTTTCAAATTAGGGATCAATACTGCTTCCGGGGACTATTGTTTCTACTGGGACTCCTGTTTCTCTGTGGATTTGCTGTTGTCCTGAGAATCTTGGTTCTAACCTGTGATGAATCCTTCCTTTCCATTAGAAATGGCCCAAGGTGCAGCTGAATAGTTTTCCCAAAGTCTTCCCTTCATTCAGCACTGTTAATGTGCAAGTTGATACACTTCATTTAAAACTCTAGAAGCTTCTTGTGTACAAATTTAAAATCTACTCCATTAGATAAAAGTGACACTCACAAATCTCTTCCAGGTAAGACTTTACCTTGGGCTCCCGAGGAGTCTGCTATGCAATACTCATCATTCATTCTCTGAAACTGTAAGATACTTAGAAGATCTTTTGTTGTCAGAAAATGTCTCTGAGGCACCATCTGAATTAATTCTGAAATTATAGCTACACATTAGCTTTGTATATACCAGGATACCATATTTCTGCTGATTTGGCATGTATCCTAAGACACTTTTCACTTTGAGAATCTTCTACAGGAGAGACTGGAAACAGTTTTATTTTGAAGTCCATCATGCCTTGGCTCTTTTATATTTTCTCTACATAACCTTGGAAATGGACAATTTGCTTCTTTGGTTTATCTTGCTTTATCCATGCCATATGGTATGTGGCTGAAATAAACCAGTGGGCAATTCTTTTTTTTTTTTTTTTTTGCATTCTACCTGAAGATCTCCTTAGCCAGATCCATTATTTGATGAGGTGCACTTCTATTTCCATGTTATCTCAAGCAATAATTTTGCCAAACTTTCCCACTACAGAATAAGGATCTCCTTTCCTCCAATTTTCAACAACATTTTTCTCAATTACCCTTAAGCCCTCACTGACAAGGACCACTGGACTTTAAAAAACAAACAAACATTTATTTATTTTTGGCTGTTCTGAGTCTTCAGTGTGGTGTGAAGACTTTCTTTCCCACTGTGGTGGCTTCTTCTGTTGTGAAGCACAGGTTCCGGGCTCACAGGCTCCAGTAGTTGTGGCTCACGGACTTGGTTGCTCTGCAGCTTGTGGGGTCTTCCCAGACCAGGGATTGAACCTGTTCCCCCTGCACTGGCAGGCAGATTCTTTCTTAACCACTAGACCACCAGGGAAGTCCTGACCATTGCACTTTTGATAGTGTTTTCCTCAAGGCCCTTTCAGCTTTTTAAGCACCATCTGGTCCCCAGTCCCAAAGTTAATGCACATGTTTTAGGATCTTGCTGTTGTTTTCAGCAGTATCTCACTTCCAGGTAACAAATCTGTTTTAGTTGCCACTGCTATATAACAAACTACCCCCTGCATTCAGAAGCTTAAAAAAATACCCTTCTTGTCTTGCTCACAGTTTTGTGGTTCAGTAATTCAGAAAGGGCTTAGAGGGTCAGTTCTTGCTTGGGGTCTCTCATGTAGGTGTTGCCAGATGTCAGCGGTGGGGTACAGTTGTCTGGAAGCCCAGTTGGGCTGGTTGTCCAAGATGCATTACTTGCATGGCCAGCAACTGATGTCCCTCATTCACTCGTAGCTCAGCTGGGGCTTTTGACATGGCCTTTCTAGCATAGTAGAAATTGGCAATTTTCATGGTTGTTGGCTTCTCCCAGAGAGTATCTCAAGAAGGCTAGGCAGAAGCTCTATGCTTTTTTCTGACTTAGCCTTGAAGTTCACATTGCTTACTCCTTATTCTATTGGCTGAAACAATCATAAGTCTTTCTGGTTTCAAGGGGATGAGACATAGACCCCACCTTTTGGTAAGAGAAATGTCAAGTAATTTGGGGACCACGTGTTACATCTACCATACTAGGGTAAACATATCAACAAATTACCTTGACAGTCTGTTTATTTACTAATTTGACAGCAGAGTAAACTGCTCATTTGAACAACGTCTTATGTACCAGAATGATTAAATTATTTCTGCATCTAATCCAAATGTGGTCAGTATAGCAGTCCATCTTCTCGTCTAACCACAAGACTGCTGAAAAAAGCTGGCTGTAAAATATTAGACTTGACATCTTGGCAAAAGAAAACAGGGCTCTCAACAAGGCATATCCAGTGACAGAAACAATTTTCAGAAATTTATCATTTGATTTGGACATGTGGTTCACCCAATCCCTTTTCCTTAGTTTATTGACTAACTACAAGTGGCACACCTAGACTTTTGCCAGTTTTTCTTCTGCAGTGATGATGGGGTTTCAGGCAGCTCCTTTAGGAGAATGTCTTGACTTGGCTAGTAACAGTTCTATAAGTGTTTTACAGAGATAAGCAGCTAAATCAGAAGAATGTAGATTTGAGTTTTCCTTGCTGGGAAAACGACTAGGGTCCACCAGAAACAGCTATCTATGAAGCATATCAGGACTGTCATTAAATCCAGAGGTGACACTTGAGAAGCTTACAGGGGAACTAGTGGCTTTTAACTTGAATGGGAAAGGTTCTTGCTGTTTTGCAACAGCGATACTGTACTTTCTCACTATGGTGGTTGGCATCACTGTTGCTTAAATTGGCATAGTGCCTTCACATACAGGGAGGACTTGCAGAACATCCAGAGTATTAAGTTATTACGCTAATGTGATATCAAAAAGGAATTTGAAGTGCTGACAATTATTTCACTTAAGATAAAGATAAAAAGAAATCAGAGTCCCCTCATCATTAATCCTCTCATATTCTTATCTCCATTCAGGTTGGTCTTGTTCTTTCCTGGTGGTCTGGGGACTTCCCCCTCCTCTGCCTGCTGGCTCACCTCCCAATCCCTTCACTGAAATACTGAATCTTCTAATTCGTCCCCACATTGTTAAACTTTACAGAAAGTTGTAGAGAGTTCTCCTTTCACCTTCTCAACTTCAGACTGCAACATGAATTTGCTCTGATTATACTCCCTTCCTAAAACCCATCAGAAGGAAAACTGTACATTATCCTTCTCCCCAATCCTAAGGTTAGACGATCAAGCCAGATTTCTCTGAGCTCTCTTACTTGACCTCTCTGTGATATTGGCATGAATATGTAATTCTTCCTTCTTGAAACTCTCTGTTACCTTGGCTCCCAATGCATTATTCTTCTTTATTATACCCTTTCTTCCAGATTTTTTATATTGGCCCCTGCCCTTTGCCCTGTGCTCTTGTAGAACTGGTTTCCTCCAGGATTTTTCCTTGTCTAAGACCATGTCCATAATCTCTAACTTTCTACATCTCTTCACTTCTGGCTTCTCCAATACACTCACTTTTTTTTTCTGCAATCTTTATTTTAGTTAATGGTGTATCTCTCCACTTGGCTATGAAATGGAAAATCTCAGGGTCAACTTTTACCTCAAGGTTCAGTTAGTGACCACATATAATGGATACTACCTTTAAAATATTTCTTGATTCAACTTCCATCATTCAATAATTGCCACTGTTTTAGTTCAGATATGATCTTTTCTAATTTGATTTCAGGATTTTCTTGCTTGATTTTACTCCCTGCAGGCTCCAGCACCACCAATCCATTCTCCATATTGAGACCATGATAGTTTTTCTGTTACACAAGTAGAAGTATTATTTTCTTCTTAAAAACTCCCTGCCAGTTCCTTGTTTTATGCAGGATTAAATCCACTAAACCAGCTTAGCCTTTTGGTTTTGTATCCTGCTTTTTCTTTCTAGCTTGATGAAAAGCTTTTCAGTTTTGTTTTAATTTTGACGAAGTATTTTTTTAATGAAGTATAGTTGATGTACAATATTATATAAATTACAGGTGTACAAATAGTGATTCACAATTTTTAAAGGCTATACCCCCTTTACAGTTATTATATTATTGGATATTATTATATAATAATAGTTATTATATAGTATTGGCTATATTCCCTGTGTTGTATAATATATCCTTATAGAGTATTTTATATCTAATAGTTTATCCCCTACTGCTATATTGCCCTTCTCTTCTTCCTTCTCCTAACTGGTAACCAACCCCCTGTCTCTGTATCTGTGAGCCTGCTTCTTTTTTGTTATATTCACTAGTTTGATTTGTTGTATTTTTTAAAATTCCACATATGAGTGATATCATACAGTATTTGTCCTTCTGTGACATATAGCATAATACCCTCCAAGTCCATTCATGTTGCTCCAAATAGCAAAACTTTTTATTTCTTTTTGGCTGAATGGTATTCCATTATGTATATATATGTATGCATGTATGTATGTATGTATATATACATGGGCTTCCCTGGTGGCTCAGATGGTAACAAATCTGCCTGCAACGTGGGATATCCGAGTTTGATCCCTGAGTTTGGAAGATCCCCTGGAGAAAGGAATAGCTACCCATCCCAGTATTCTTGCCTGAAGAATTCCATGGACAGAGGAGCCTGGCAGTCTATAGTCCATGGGATTGCAAAGAGTTGGACATGACTGAGTGACTAACACTTCCATTTTTTTTTTCATATATATGTATATACCACATCTTCTTTATCCATTCATCTATTGATGGATCCTTAGGTTCATTCCCTATCTTGGCAATTGTAAATAATGCTGCTATGAACGTTAGGGTGCATGTTGAATTAGTATTTTGGTTTTTGGATATATACCCTGGAATGGAATTGCTCTGTCATATGGTAGTTCTAGTTTTAGTTTTTTGAGAAACTGCATTTTTGTTTTCCACAGTGGTTGCACCAATTCACATTCCTACCAACAGTTTAAAGGTGTTCCCTTTTCTCCACATCCTTGCCAACATTTGTTATTTGTATTCTCTTTTTATGAAAGCCATTCTGACAAGCATGAGGTGATATCTCTTTGTGGTTTTGATTTGCATTTCCCTGATAATTAACAGTGTTGAGCATTCTTTTGTGTGTTTGTTGGACTTCTGCATGTCCTTTTTGGGAAAGTGTCTATTCCATCCTTCCACCCATTTTTATATTGGGTTTTTTGCTGTTGAGTTACATGATGTGCTTATATATTTTGGATATTAACTACTTATCAGTCATTTCATTTGAAAATATTTTCTTTAAATAGTGTTTATAAATAGAACATGACATGTTCTTTCAAACTTCTTATATACAGACTATACGCTCCCAAAGTATTTTCCATCTTCCTTCCTCTGAGAAACAATCCTCTTCAAGACAAGGATCAAACATTATCTTCTTTATTGAGCTATTGAGTTTTTTTTTCTACTATTGTACTTAAGGAATAGAATGGACTAAACTATATTTATTGAATGTTAGGTATTCACCAAAGCATTTTGCCAAGTATTTAAAAATTGTTATTTCACTGAATCCTCTCAATGTGTAATTAGTTACCCCTTTGCAGATGAAGAAACTAGGCCTTAGAGGGAATGGATAACTTCTTGAATATGTGAGTTTACTGAGGGCAGGGCTTGTGTCCATTTAGTTCACTTGCCAACAATAGCACTGAGTAAATATTCACTGAAGGAAGAATGATGGGAGGCTATTCCACAGAGCATGAGCTACAGAGAGAGAAAATATCTATAACAGCAGTTCTCAGAATAATGGGGTTTGTTGTGACACAGCATAGGAAACAGGAGTAGAGGCAGAGGAGAGGAAATGTATTTTTCCAAAAGGAAATTTAATATTTCAGTTTAAGGCAGTAGCATTTTAATGTTGATATTCTTGGGAATATATGGGCACAAGGATTAGAAAAGGATTGCTCTGTGTCTGCAGTAATTTGTGGAATGTGCCATCTGATAATGTACCGCATGAGAACTAGATAACAATAAAGACAGTAGACACTCAACCAATTTTATTTTTCCAAACCAATCTTATTTCTTAGTATGTTAAAAAGAAAAAGTATAGGACTTTGTTTCCTGTTTCTTCAGTTTATCATATTATTATCACATGATTCACAACTCAATCAAACTCTCCAAAGTCTAGTAAGTAGTAATATTTATTCTTTTGTATTTCTGGAAATAGTTTCAAAAATCCTTTAAAGCTTTTTTTTTAAAATTAGATATTTATTAATGTTGGGTTAACATGTTTGAGATTTATGTAATTTTGCCTTGTATTAAATTGTAGCATTTACAAAGTTCCAAGTGGATCAACCTATTAAAAACTTAGAAAGTGCAAATATTAAATCATAGGTGAATATTGAAAAGAAAAAAAGAGAAGTGCAAAGTAAACATGAAACTTGAAGGCAAGCCAGTGGTATTTGTCATGTAGGACACATACCATGTTTTTTATAGGACACCTCAAAATAGGTCAAGAAACCTGGAATTTTAGATTGGGATTTTGCGAACGTTTTAGTGAAACTCCTGGTTGTAAAGTGAACAAAAGAAGTACAGGAAGGTAAGTGACATTACAATCAAGAACAAAGCAGAATTAGAGCTGGTGACTATCACTCAACACATTTCTAGACCTTGATTTTTCTTAATTTTCACTATTGTCTATCAAAGGGATGAATTATCAATGGAGGAGTGAAACCGTCTAGCTGATGACATCAGAGTGTTGGCAGCTAGTGTAGTTTGTCATGGAAGAGGGGATTCACTTAAACTGTGTCTCCATCACCTTCTCTAAAATGGGCCCCTTGAGGTCTAACACAGCAGAGTTAGAGGCATAAAACGTGATAAATACCCTGAAAATATAATTTGAGTCTCTAACATGAGGACTTGCAAGAAACATAACTTAGAAAGAGGCAATTAAGAAGGATGTGCTTATCTTAGGTTTTCCCAGATTATATATAACCTTGCATTTTAGTATAAAACTGCCAAAGTCAGTAACAGTTTGGTTTATTTTGTGGGGGAGGGGAGAGCGGACATGTAGACACATCAATTAGGGAAGAAATTCTTGCTTAAGAATTATCTTTATGGCTTGTAATTGTAAACTCTATACTCTCTATTTGTTAAATAAAAATGATTATTCATGGACTATTCATTCCTTTTTCTGCTCCAGTCTTTAGTTTTACTCCAAAGGGTAGAAAGATCTGCTTTAACTCAGAAGGGTTTTGAAGATTTCCAGAACCAGGGACCTTGCATTTCTCCCACTAGTACTTATCCAAAGCTGAGGTATCCGGCTCAGGGCTTTGTGAGAGAAAGCTCTTTGATTGTCCTGCATTTGGCCAGCTGCCAGCTTTGCCACATGATGATTAAGTGTGCTTTTACCCGAAAAAGTTCAGAAAAGCTTAAATTATTCTTCAAAAACAGAAAGTCTTATCAGACTTTATACACAATTTAAAGCCCAGATAATGACCAGCTTTTCCTACCTCTAGACAGACACCGCTACAGAGACCAATCACCAAATGCAAGGAAGAGATACAGATCTCAAACCCAGAAGCAAACCATAGAGCACCCATGCCTTCACCAGGTATCACAGCGCCCGTTATCTCAAGTCACTTCCTGTCCGCGCCCCTGGCCTTTCCAAATAGCCAAGTATTTACCTGAATTTTCATTAAGCCAGATCTGGGACCTTATGAAGGACATGTAGCTATGGATCATTTGATTTTACTCTCCTCTTTGTTCAAACCTGTAGGAGGACGCTGATAAACACCAGGGAAGATTAGCACAGTGAAAGAATTAAAGTCCAGATGTGAAGTAGAGTATTAGGGAACAGACTATTTCATTTAGGAGATGATGAAACGGGGTTCCTACATCTTGAAATACAAAGGACATATTATTTTTTGGAGTTAATTTTAAGTGGCTATCTATTGCACTGCTTATAATAAAAAGTCCCATATTTTAGTTGTTTTTCACAGTAGAGAAGTAAAAACCAGCTTCTGATATTTCTCCAGTCTGCCAAATCAGATCACTTCCCTGTAGCTTTCTTGACTTAGTTATCCCCAACTTGGTTCAACCTTCTTACTCACACATTTTGGACCCCAGCTGAGAAGAGAAGGTCCCCAGTTCTGAATGAACACTTAGTTTCTTGGCTTCCACTAAACTGTTCAGTCAAATGCAAGTAGGTAAAACACCATGGCAGCCCCAGGCCTGATTTTGCTTGAAACCTGCTTGATCGATAGTGGCTGAACCTGAGCTGCCCTTGTGGTTTACTCTTTGAGTTGGTAGCTGAACCTCAACTGACTTATCCACTGCTATGTACAAATCCTTTATCATTTGTCAGTATTGTCCCAGAGTCAGTAAGATTCATTCAGTTACTCATTTACTGGTCTAATATGCACCAACATATAAAACGAATGCTATGGATGTGGTCCTGCTCTTTGGAACTTAAGGTCTGTTCGGGAATGAGTGTGTGTGCTAAGTCACTTCAGTCATGTCCGACTCTTTGCGACCCTATAGACTGTAGCCTGCCAGGCTCCTTTGTCCATGGAATTCTCCAGACAAGAATACTGGAGTGCGTTGCCATGCCCTCCTCCAGGGGATCTTCCTTATCCAGGGATTAAACCCATACCTTCTGTGGCTCCTGCATTGCAGGCAGATATATATATATGTTTTTTTTTTTTTTTTACAATTGAGCCACTGGGGAAGCCCGTGTTTTGGAATACAGCTAACTAAACATGCAATTACATATCTCTGAGTGCTGGGAAAGAGGAAGAATAATGTGTTACGTAGTTACCAAGGAAGGATGCTTAATCTGATTGTGAAGATCTGGAAGGCTTTCCAGAAAAGGTGTAAGGTGAAAGCTATAGAATGAGTTGGAGTTACTCAAGAGAAACCTGAAGATAGTGCTTCAGACAGAGAAAAGGGCCTGAGACAAAGTCTGGAGAAAAGAGGGCATGACTATCTCAGGAAAAGAAAGTAATTCCACATGAGTGGATCAGAGAATGTGTGTGTTTTGTAGGAGGTGGAGGAGTTGGGGGGCAGGGTGGGAAACAGTAAGCAGAGGCTGGAGGGGACTTTATGAAGTCCAGTAGTCTTCCCTCAAGGGTGTTGAGAAGCCCCTGGAAGGGACATAATTGGATATGTGTTGTTAAAAAGATCATGCTGGCTAGAAAACGGTAAGTGCTCTGATGGGGCATATATGAGGCTGCTGCACTAGCCCAGGCGAGAGGACATAGAAACCTGCAGAGGTCAGCAGCGTTGAGGGCACAGAGAAGTGAGTGGACAGGAGGGAGATTTAGAAGGCAGCACTGATGCCCTTGGAGACTGATGAGATGTAGGGAATGAGGGAGTGGAAGGAGGCACCCATGTTACCTTGGTTTCTGGGCTGAACAACGGGGTGAATTATGATGTCTATTTCTGAGCTAGAAAAAGAAGCATTTAATTCTCTTAGTTCCCAATGATCAGCCATATTTTCTTATCCATTCTGCCTTTTCCCTCTTCTCACCCTCACTGGTCCTGCCTTTTCCTCATTCCCTACTTTCCTGCAGGTTGTGGCCAACCTCACCTCCAATAGCTCCTGGCTCTGTTCCACTTCAGAGGTGCTTTGTTTCCTCATATGGAAAACCTGGCCTCACAAAGTTCATGCATTTGTACCTACTTTTTTTTTTCCTGTCAGAAATGTGTAACCTGCCCATTTTTTTCAGGCAAACTTTGCCAGTCTACTGAAGCCCTGTTTAGCTATGACTTCCTCAGTGAAGTCATTCCCAGCTCCAAAATGCAGACTATGTGGTCCACCCCTGTCCTTCTACATCCCTTGGTTCACATCTCCATTGCAGGACATTCTACCTATTGCATTGTCTGTCTCGTTTGTCTTCACCTTCTCACCATTCCATCACTCACACAGGATTATCATTAGCTTCTTGCAGACAGCTAGTTATACCTATCGTTCATATCTCTACTATCACCATCAAAAAGAGGGGCTTGCACATATTAGATACTCTAAGGAGGGTTTAATTATGAAATACAAATGAAATGTCTATACGCTTTTCTCTACAAATTGCTTCCAAGGTTCATTTTCTTCAAACATTTTTTCTCATTCTTACTCATGGATTAAGCACTCATGTTGTACAGACTCATGTTGTATATGTGCAATTTTCTAGCATATCAGCAAGTGCTTCAGAAGCATGGGACTAGTTGTGATATCTCTGACAAATTACTAGAACCTAAATCTTGGTTTCCTCAAATATCAAATGGTAATAATCTCTATCTCATTCATTTGTTGCAAGAATTGTACAAATGCATTTAGAGCACTTAACAGCACCTGGAGCTATCAAATTGCTCAATAAATGCCATCTCTTCTTAATCTCTGCTCTCCTTATAATTGCTTAAATTTTGTATATTGTCATAACTTCTGATTTTTAAAAATTTTTATTCTAACAGACTAGTGATTGTATATGTATATATCTATAGACAGCATATTAAAAAGCAGAGACATTACTTTGCCGACAAAGGTCCATCTAGTCAAGGCTATGGTTTTTCCAGTGGTCATGTATGGATGTGAGAGTTGGACTATAAAGAAAGCTGAGTGCCAAAGAATTGATGCTTTTGAACTGTGGTGTTGGAGAAGACTTTTGAGAATCCTTTGGACTGCAAGGAGAGCCAACCAGTCCATCCTAAAAGAAATCAGTCCTGGGTGTTCATTGGAAGGACTGATGCTGAAGCTGAAACTCCAATTCTTTGGTCACCTGATGCAAAGAACTAACTCATTCAAAAAGACCCTGATGCTGGGAAAGATTGAAGGCGGGAGGAGAAGGGGATGACAGAGGAAGAGATGGTTGGATGGCATCTCCAACTCAATGGACATGAGTTTGGGTAAACTCTGGGAGTTGGTGATGGACAGGGAGGCCTGGCGTGCTGCAGTTCCTGGGGTTGCAAAAAGTCGGACATGACTGAGCGACTGAACTGAACTGAACTGAACTGATGTGTATATATATATGTGTGTGCGTGTGTGTATGCACGCTGCGTGCATTTGACAGACATTGATAAATCCACTTTTAAAAGCAGCTCACATTTAATACATTGGTCAAGAGAGCTCTCATGTTGTGTACATTTGCCTTTAGCAATAACCTTGTGAAATCTCGTTTTGTGGCTAATTTGTCTTCTACTTTTTGCTTATGCGCATTTTTTCTTGCTCCAATGGGAACCATATATTTTATTTTTTTAGACCTGTAGAATGCCAAGCACTATGTTTTATGCTTATTAGTCATTTAGTAAATATCTGAGCAACTCTAGCCTTGCCCCTGTGACCTGGAAATATCAGAGAAGCTGTTCAGTCTCTCTAGTTCTGTCTACAAAGAGCCATGCGGCTCTGGAGAGAGAGACAAAGAGGTCAAGAGTGATTATTTCCCATCAATGCAGAAAGCTCTGAGAATCCTCTCGCCTGTTTTTCTGAAGCTGGAGGGAGTTCTTTTCCTTCTTCAGTACTCTGTGTCGCAAACCAAAGTGAATTCTTGAGGAACAGTGAGCAAGATAGAAGCTGATCCAAAGTTCCTACCCTAACCTCTATGGCTGCAGGAATCAGATATCAAGTGTTTAGGTTCAGTAATCAGGATACTTTTCCAAGCCTTCTGGTTAAAGGCACTGGTTTGTGCACCTTTGTCTTGCCATCCACAGCCTCATATGAGTATTCATTGCAAAAAAAATCAAATCATATACACTTCCTTCCTTCCCTTCTTTTCCTCTTTAGAAATTTTTTATAGATATAAATGATACATGCTTATTACAAAAAAATCCAAGCAGGTATATTTTATTTCTTCTAGATTGTTTTTTTGATTTCCATTAGGATCACCCTTTTTAGCACAAAAATAAGAGGTCTTATTTTTTCAGATCATGTGTGCCCTCTTAAGTGGTAGCACGTCTAACAGGTAAGGTGATTCAGGACAGTTTCAGAGACTTCTCCACACCACATGGTTACCTGTATGGGATCTTCATAGTACCCTGATGAGATCTTCACGGTAAGATTTCTTTTATCTCAAGATCTCTTCCTTTCATTACTGAAAGACACTTACCTAGATGTGAAATGTTAATGTCAATAAAATGATCAGAGAGCTAATTTAGGGACATTAAGCTATTAACCCCAGAGTTATCCATTTTATTAATATGGTCCCATTGTCATTAGGAAATCAAGGATATGAAACTCAGAAAGTCTGTCACAGGGCTTTGCCTATAGCATATGCTCACTAAACATTTGATGAATGAATAAGTAAAGGGTTCAGTGATTTAATATCACCTATGTGTATCTCCTAGGATGTCTGTCAATTCTCTCCAAGATTCCCTACATATTTTCCTCGGTGATTCCTCTAGTTTCTTTAGCTTTGAAAGGTAGATTAGAATGTGTGTACTTCTGGGGAAAGTTATGGTAACCATCACATTTTACCAATATAATTAGTACATTTCAGAGCATCTAATGAGCTATGGCATTAATCCGTGGTGCTCAAAGTTAGGCAAGCAGATTTCAAAAATTATTAACTATAAACACTAATGTTTTAAGAGTTTTTTCTTTTGTTTTCGGCTAAAAATGGCATATGTGAAAGAGATACTTTTAAATGATTCACCCATTTCACAGATTAAAAAAGATAAGTTTTGGAATTTTCCCTGGGTTTTGCATAGAAAATTAGTGGTAGGTGAAAGCTAGAAACTCAGGAATTTATTTCTTCATCCTGTGTGTAACCGTTTGGAGACAGGCCGTCTCCAGACCATATTTTCTTTTTAATGGCTATAAAGTGAATGAACTCAAAGAACAGTCTAGCATCCTGCTGAGATTGATATGAACAAGGACAGGGGGAGAAAAGATTCCTCATTAATGGATTTATATTCTAGTGATAGGACTCGGGGGTGGAAAGGTCGTTTTGGAAAGTAAAGTGAAATATAGAGCATGCAGAAAAATTATCTTGTTATCTGACTTAGAAACATGGGGCTGCACGTTATCCTCTGTTCGTTTATTTTTTCTCCTAGTTTTCCTTTTATTTTTAGATAAATGTGAGTCAGACAGATGAGACAAGAGTAATTTTTAGAAACTCTCTTCCCTTGCAAGCTTTTGGGAGCAGAGTTTCACATGTTTTATACTGTCTGATTGGATGTGCTATTTGACTGTGACAGAAGGACAGGGCATTTAGTCAGAATTTGGGGCTAAGTGGGCAAAACAATGAGAACATCTTATAAAAAGTTGAGTATATGAGGCCATAATCAGACAAAATATAAAACTTAATCTCAAAACTGAAATTGAAGTTCTTTCTAGATTAAGAAGGAAGGAAAAACAATGTACCTCTGAAAGGACTTTTTTAGTTCAATAAGAAGAGTGAGATTAGAAGGTCACTATTTAGAGGACTCTTTAGATGACCCTATGGCTTCCCTGCTGGCTCAGACGGTAAAGATTCTGCCTACGATGCAGGAGACCCGGATTCGAATCCTGGGTTGGGAAGATCCCCTGGAGGAGGAAATGGCAACCCATTCCAGTATTCTTGCCTGGAGAATCCCATGGACAGAGGAGCCTGCCACAATCCATGAGGTTGCAAAGAGTTGGACATGACTGAGATACTTACACACACATACTTGGTGAAAGGTCACTTATATATAAACACCTTCATTTATTTTTCAGTAATTTCTTGGCTGGGGATGTTTTATTTTTTAAAAACTATGGATGAGGAATTTTAGATCCTGAGAGTAAACATGTCATCCAGAGTCTCATTTACAGAGGCCGGATTCAAACCCAGTTTTCTCTGGCTCCTACTGTCTGCTCTTACCCTACCCAGAAGCTCTCTTTCTTCTGTCTGCCAGCACCACGGATGCAGATGAGTAAAGCGCATTGTGCCCCAGAGACCTCCCCACACACACAGATGCATCTGTGTGCATGTACATAGGTCAATGGTGAGATCCAGCTTGTGACTCAGTCATGCCTGAGGCACAGTCTTAGCAGAGAAAAGGGAATGCTCAGCTCTGCCGAGGCCGAAGTGGAGGAGGTCAACCAGGATTTTATGGAAAAGGAGGAAAAGCCAGTTGAGCTGGGTCTCCCATGTTGACAGGGCACAGTAAATCATCTGAGATGAAAGGGAATATCTGCACAAAATGACTTGGAAACAATAACGTAGAAGATGCGTTTGTAGCATGGCCAGGTGAAATACAGGGCTATCCAGTTAAATTTGAGTTTCAGGTAAACAACCAAGGCTGTGTTAGTATAAGTATATCCTATACAATATTTGGAATATACTTATGCTAATACTGTAAATTCTTGGTTGTTTATCTGAAACTCAAGTTTGACTGGGCGTTCTGTCAATTTATCTGCTAAGTCTGGCCATGCTATGAATTTGGATTTCATGGAAGAATAGTGTGTAAGGCTAGGAGCCCCAGAAGTGCTGAGAAGGTGAGGCTAAAGGACTTAAAGACAGAAGGTCAGGATTTTGCTGTACATGGGATAAACAGGATTAAAAATAGGATTGCCCTGCAAATGAGTCTCTGCTTATCCTGTGACTGGATTAATTTATGCCGCTTAGTTAAAAACAACAAGCTATTGAACAAAGAATTGTCTCTAATGAAAAGGACTTTTCTTCTCAAAAGGTCATATAATAAAATGACTTCCAACATGGAATTGTATTATCACATGCAAATCCTATCTAAACTAAATGAAAGATACTGACTCAGTAGCATGGAATTCTGCCCAGAGTCATAGAAGAAGGTATATCCCCTGAAGACATTCAGGGAATCACTCTGTGGATGGTGGCAGGTGGCATTTTTACATTTATTTAAAAATTTAAGGGAAATAGGTCGTTATAAAAAGCTATTGCATTACAGCATTTTTACTTAACGATGTCCTATGTATCTATGACATTGGAGATATAGCATGTCCCCTACACTGATGGTGTTGGCTGAAAGGAGGCATCTAAACATTTCAATATGACATTTAGAAAATAACATGGTTTGTGAGAGCAATGATTGCATGCCAATTTCGGCTTTTCTCTCCCTCCTCATTAAATATGTAACTGTGTCTTTTATTTACTTGTCTCCTCACTCCAGAAAGGATTTAAGGCAGCTCGTAAATATGTGCAAGGCTCACCACTCCTACACATGTGGCCGCTCAAGCATTTTGATGATTGTACACTTTTAAGTTAAATGCAAAGACTTCTCTGTGATTAGTGTGTGTCTGCTTCTGGAGAAAGTTACTGTAATCATTACAATTTTGCTAATAACACTACTTTTGTTATTTCATAGTGTCTAATGAACAACAGTGTAAATCCCATGGGAATCATAGTCAAGCAAGCATATTTTGAAAGCTGTTAGACAGAAAAATTCTACTTAACTTGGAGATTTTGCCTTGATTTCATTTCTATTTCATAGGGGCTTTCACTCTTTCACTGTCCTTTGCTTAATTGTCTTCACTTTATATGACGTTAAAGAAAGCCCAAAATCCAACTGTGGTAAACACAATCTGAGTTTTATCATCAACATTTTTACCTAAAGACCAAAAAAAAAAAAAAAGAGAGAGATACTGGTCATAATACTGGTCATAATAAAGGACTTTGATCCACTGTGCTTCCCTAAGTGATTTTTACTTTGATAGGCATGCTATTCTTGCTTATAATAAAGTGTAATCAAGGATGTGAGTTAATAAAGAATAAGTCCACTTTTTAATCATGGCCTATTTGAGATCTTACCTTACCTGGGAAAGGATTTAAACTTCAGCAGGAGTGGTTTAGGGGTTAGAATTTAACATATTGGAATGTCTTGCCTTCTGGATGTTGTTTTCAATGGTTTGGCAGGTAAGATACTTGCATCTAATGATGACAACATCAGGCTCCAAATGAGCTTGACAAGCTAGACAAATTGGCCCAGTCTCACAGAATGAATTTTGATAGGAATAAATAATAAATACACATCCCTATACCTGGGTTCAGAAAACCAGCTGGAAAAAATAGTTTGTATTGAAAATGCTGCAGGAAAAGATGGCCTAGGGCTTTTAGGTAACAGTGAGTTCAGGGTAGGTCAGCAGAGTGGTGGGGCTGCCCTAAGTCTACTAGGGTTTAGGTCAACTTTGTAGCAAACCTTCTAGGCTAAGAAAGATGTGGTAACCCCACTCAACATTCCACAGTGCTCAAAACTTTTTCTAAATCCCAAGTTCGTGTCTAGGCATCCCGCTTTAGGAAAGGATGATTTCAAAAACAAAAGATGTTATTTGGTGAGAGGATATAAACTCATGTCAGAGGAAGAAAAACTACAGGAACACAAGGTGTTTTATTTAGAGGAAAGAAGAGTTTCATTGTTAAGGAGGAAATGTCTTATTCTCTCTTCTGTCATGTGTATACAAAGACCAATCTATAGAAGCTTCCATATAAGGGTGGACTTGCTTACTGTTAATCCTGTTTAGATAGAATGGGCTGCTTTAGAAGGCCAGCACCTCTCACCTGTTGGAGAGGCTGGAGAGGGATGATTTTTCACATTGGATTTAGAGCTAGATCTTTATGCTGCTGCTGCTGCTAAGTCGCTTCAGTCGTGTCCGACTCTGTGCGACCCCATAGACGGCAGCCCACCAGGCTCCCCTGTCCCTGGGATTCTCCAGGGAAGAACACTGGGGTGGGTTGCCATTTCCTTCTCCAATGCATGAAAGTGAAAAGTGAAAGTGAAGTCGCTCAGTTGTATCTGACTCCTAGCGACCCCGTGGACTGCAGCCCACCAGGCTCCTCCGTCCATGGGATTTTCCAGGCAAGAGTACTGGAGTGGGTTGCCATTGCCTTCTTCGTAGATCTTTATAGTCTTGTCTGAATCTGGTACTCTACAATTCTAAGGATGATTAGAATATATGTATGAATAACTTCTAAAGCAATTAGCTTTTCAGGAAATTTAGTGAAATTGCTAGACAAAAAACAATGGCACCACATTAGCCTTTGTTATCACATAAGCAAAACTGTTGATTGATTGACTATAAAAATCAAGAGACATAGCTTCTTTTTCTGGTTATTGGGCCCATCTTGCCTACAGACACACCATTTCAACATAATGCTCAATATAAAAAGGCAAAATAAATTACAAAAAATATATATAAAACTTGCTGTTATAGTCTGAGGCCTGAGACTAGCAAGAGGGGGAGGCCCAATGCCCCTCGCCGTCCCAGTTCAGCAGGAAGTAGCCAGAAAGACCTCGACGCCCCTATTCCCAAAGAATTGGGCCTCCCATCTCTTAAGGGGGGAATGTTAGGTAGTTAGAATAAGGAAAAGGAGTCGAAAATGGTGGTGGCTAAAAGAGGAGGAAGGGAAAAACCTGCAAAAATAGAACAGAGGAAGGTCAAAGGAAGGTCTGAGGACCAGAGGGAGGACTTCAGGTAGAACAGCGCTCCTGCCTAAGCCCAATTTGCATAGGACAGGCCCAGGGGGAAGAAAAAACATATAAAAAGAGGAGCCAAAGGGCTCTCGCTCTCTTTCTCTCTCTCTCTCTCCCACGCATGCTTACACTCTTTCTCTCTCTCTCCCTCTCTCTCTCTCTCCCACACATGCGTACGCTCTCCCTCACTCTCTCTCTCTCCCCCCCACCCACACGATGGGATGCTCTTCTCTTTGCATCTTTGGATCCACGTGCCCTCATGCCTCGAAGAGGGATTTTCCTGCTGTTATCTAAATAAATAGAGCTGTAACACTGAAAAAAAAAAAAAAAAACCTGATTGAAGCAGTCTGAAATTACATTAGCTATAAAATTCTCTTGTAGTCAGAAATTTTGTGTTGGTTAATTTTATGCATCATTGTCTCTTTTCAGTATTTTAATGCACAATGAAAAATCTCCAGATAACAAAATCTTGTCAAGCCCCAGCCAATGGTTTACTTGTTTCCAAGAATATTTGATAATTTTAAGATACCCATATGACAAAATAAGTTAGTTCCCTGGAATTTGTTTTAATAAGATTCATAAAATCAATGCTATGATCCTTTTTTTTTTTTTCGTCTTCCTATCAACACCCCCGGTATTTTATTTTTGCTAGCCACCAGCTGGCTTTTTTTCCCACCACGAAATGACTCTAAACTGCAAGATAATTATACAAAAAGAGATTTGCTCCAAAAGTTACATGGAGCCAACTATGTCAGCAATGGAAAGAACTAGTACATTTTGTTTTGGACATAAATAAAATCCTAGATCTGGCAATTTGCCTCCTTAACCCCCAAATATTCTCCACTCCAGAATTCTAACTGAAGAAGCTCACCTTTTTCTTTTTTAATTTATTTCTAAAATTATGAGATAAGAGACTTCCCTGGCAGGGCAATGGTTAAGATTCTGTGCTTCCGCTGCAGGGGGCGCTGTTTTGATCCCTGATAAGGGAACGAAGATCCTGTGGCCCCAAAAGTACAAATAAAATTTAAAAACGAAACTGTATGTAAAATTTTGCGTTATCTTCATGACATCCCTTGTGATGTCAAACCACATTAAAATGTAAAATGTAGAACGTTGAATTATAGTACAGTAGTGTATATATTAGTCAGCTAAATTAGAAGGCTAGATGGTGTTGAACTTCTCATAACTAGGAATCCAAATCGCGATAAAAGTTTTGATATATTTCTTAGTTAAAAACTCTTTATGTTATGTAATTATCCCGGCGTTAAGGGGTCAGTTTGGATGGCGGTGGGAGGGGCACAATACTTGAAAGTGAATCAAGAGGTAGGTGACTAATCCACATAGCTGTGGATGGCCATCTTATAGCCAATAAGGAAGCGACCAAAATTAGAGGGGTTTAGGAGAGGAGCATTACCTCCTTGAGTGCAGAGAGTCACAAAGAAATGGAGCAAAAGCTCAGATCACACCTTTCATGAAATTTGTTCTCACTTGAAGTATTGATGATGTGAGTCAATAATAAATTATCTTTAAGATTAAAAAAATATCTTGGGGTGTTCAATTCCATTAGTGTCTCACTTTCTTTCCTTTCCTGATATTTCAATGTTATTACAAAGTATTCTTAGTTCCAGGATTTAAAAATCATTTACAAAAACTCAAAGCAAATTTGTCCAGCCGTGGTTATCTCAAATTTTCTTGAAATAAACATTTAGGCAGAAAAGCAGGTGGCATGCTGCCTTCACAGGCTTATTTTTCAATAAATACAAGCTAATTCAATCCCCTGCTTTCCAGGTAAAATACCTCATAAGAGATGAATGTCTGAGGGTACTCTGCACTAACATTTTGCCTCAGTGTATAAACTCTCAGAGGTATGGAAAATCCATGGGGGTTGAAAAATCCATGAGGTTTAGAAAATCATGTTGAACGAACTTTAGATCTTTAGCTCTTCAGGAGACTAAAAGAGAGGCTACCTTGTTTTCCTATGTTCTAACAAACCCCTACCATATTAAGAACTCACTAGGAAGCATTCCAGTGTCTACCGTGTTATGTTAGTGAAGGGCAAACTTGTACATTCAACGGGTGCATTTTTGAAAAGCAAAGCACTGCTCAAATATGAATACTCTTAGTTACATATCATTTTAATAGAGCTACATACAAAACACCACAACTTGTAAATCATGAAAGAGCTTAGAGCCTGCAATGGTGAACAGGATTAAATTCTATCCTAATGACTTTCTCAGAAAAGCCAGTGGAAAATTAGCTGCATCCCACTAGGCAATAAATACATCACACTAAACAAAATTTAAACTAGAGAACAATCAACCTCTTTTCTTTGTTCTTTCAAAAGAAAAGCAGATTAGACCTTTGAAAAAAAAGATCAAGAGCATTTTATGGGAAATTCAGAAAAAAAAAAACCGTTTGGACTGAAATCAAATGTTATGAATAGTACTTTCTAAGTAATGACACATATCAGCAGCATTTGTAACCATAAGAACAATGTGATAAATTTTAATCACTTGGGACTCCAGCTCTGTGGGAAGTGCTCACTACACAGACATCATTTATAGGTTTCCAGTTATGACCTACGTCTAAAAGACATTTTAATGATAACTGGAGAAAGTAGATAGATTGTCTTCCTAGAGTGTTGAAGTTCCTGCTTGTTGTCATCCTCAGCTCTATTAAAGAGCAGAGGCTTTCAAAGGTACTCTCCAGTCTAGCAATCAGAATGCAAGACCAAAGGGATGGAACTATCTAAGATAAAATATGCCAGAAACGTACACTCCTCGGGATTTCCTGTGGGAGTCTGACCAAAATAGAGCAATATTAATAAATATAAATTCTGGAACACTATTATCAACAGAAACAGGGTCTTGAAATGTACCCTTAAAATTCTTCCAGTTTTCTTAGGCAGGTCAACTATTTCAATGTAATTGTGCAAAATGTTAGACCTCCCTATGGGGACAATTGCTTTAAATTATATTAAAGACTCAAAGATTCTAATAGACATACTAAAGGAAGGAATTTAATTTGTTGGATGCTCTAAATCTTTGAGCATACTCAGGATCTCTCACTCAGGGTCTTTTGTCCCCATGGCCTTGAAAACATTTGGGAAAAAAAAAAAAAAAAAAGAATGTAGTTTCAAAGAATCTCAACAATTGGTGAATTCACTGTTTATCCTTTCTGCTGTTTTTATTGCATATTTAGATAGAAAGAAATT
Organism: Cervus canadensis; assembly: GCF_019320065.1. Taxonomy (NCBI): domain Eukaryota; kingdom Metazoa; phylum Chordata; class Mammalia; order Artiodactyla; family Cervidae; genus Cervus; species Cervus canadensis. The sequence continues at coordinate 7,674,711 of NC_057418.1, read as the reverse complement.
CAGGTGATGCAGATGGAATAGGAGAAAGAAAAGAAACCACCAAGGAGAAGGCTTGTATTCTTAAACCATAAAGAATAATAACCTTAGTCAGATTTCATCTTAATAATTTAAAAAACATCCCTTTGAATGTAGCTCAAAGCCAAGTAAGATTTCCTGGTCCAAGTTTTCTCATGAGGCAAGACCTTGAGGGGCTTGAGTCTTCAGCCTCTCTGGATTTTCCTGCCATTCCAAGCAAGTGAATTAATTCTCACAGTTAGGGAGACACTGCTTTCAACTGTTCTACCTTCAGAGCATTTGGCCACTCGCAATATGGGGAAATGAAATGACTGCTGACATTTCTCCTTGCATTCTGGTTTCAAAGTTTTTTATTTTTATTTTTTTTTATCCCCCAGAATATAATCTTCCTTAGTAGAGTTAAAGAAGCCAATATATATATAACATCCCACTCAAATCTAGCAAGATTATAACCAGCTGGAGTAAAATCTTGTTTTACAAGATTGTTTGCCCAGAAGAGCTTATCATAAATATGCTTGACTTCACCAACTTTCAGCAAAATCAATACCTGCTAAAATCAGAGAGTGCTAAGATGGGGCAGTAATAAGCATCTTGCCTTAAAGAGTAAATAAAAACACATAAACTCAGACTTCTTTTTCTAGTTGATCAGTTGTTTTTTAAAAAAAAAAAAAACATGTCTTTAAAGGTAGGAATGAACAAATGAACAATATGAACTTTGATAATACAAAATACAATGATAATCACCAAATGGAATCACCAAATGTGTCACTGGAGACATATTTTATTTTACTTTTTCTTATTTTTTATTTTAGTGTTTGGATTTTATTTTACTTTTAACTTTTTATTTATTTATTTGGTCACAGCACGTGACTTGCAGAATCCTGGTTCTCAGCCCAGGGATCAAACCCATGTTCCCTGCAGTGGAAGCCTGGAGTCTTAACCACTTGGCCCACCAGGGAAGTCCCACTGGAACCATATTTTAGATTTTCATGAACTATCAATATTACAGGCTATTTTTTATTGTTTCTATATTAAAATGTAAGACCTTGTGTTAAGCTGACAAAGTGAAGTTCTCAGAATCAAGGTTTGTTAGTGGACACACAGAAGCAGCAGTATTTGTGTTGTTACTTGTTACTTCTAATGATGAGGCTGGAGGGTAGCTGTTTTGACCAATCCAGTTCATGGTTCAGTTCACCAAACAACTTCTTTCAAGTAAACAGACCTTTCTCAACTCAGCTGAGCCATAAGCACCAATAATGTGTGTGCATTTTCAGTCGTACCCAACTCTTTGTGACACCATAGACTGTAGCCTGCCAGGCTCCTCTGTCCGTGGAATTTTCCAGGCAAGAATATTGGGGTGGATTGCCATTTCGTTCTCCAGGGGATCTGCCCCACCCAGGGATCAAACTTGCTTCTCCTACATTGTTAGGTAAATTCTTTACCGTTGAGCCACCTGGGAAGCCCCACCTGAATGAAAGCCCATATGAAAGGGCTCAAGTTAACCTAAGATGTTTAGGTCATAGAACTTTCCAGTTTTGAATGACCTTAACAATCTAGACATTTCCCTCCTCCTCCCATCCCACCAATGAATGACTTAATGACCCACCTAGTCTTCCAACCTAGGTCTCTAGATTTGTTGTTATTGTTCTTCCTTTCTTTTTCTGTTTTGTTTTAAATTTTTTAAGGGAGATTCTTTATCTTCATGAGAGTCATGTCAGTGGAAATGTTTTTTTCTAAATGCTTCGTATTTTCTCTCAATCTACTCTTTCAGGAATGCTTTTCTTATGAGAAAACACCGTGTCATGAACAGAGTGTCTGCAGAGCTGTTGAAAATGCTTCATGATTACAATAAAGCAGAAGAATGATATCCAACACCAGCTTCTTGGTTAGGTTAACTGCTTATAATTTCTGTGATTAATAAGCTACCCTATAGATGAGCAATGAGAACTAGTTATTTAAGCAGAGTTATGGCTTAGCATAGATGTGATAGGCTATTTATTCAAAGAGCCTTTTGAACTATAGAATATTTTTAGTATTTTGGTTTCATTTGAAATACTATGGTTCCAACCCTTTATCTGTTCTTTACTTTATGGCTGTGGATAAAGTTTAGACAAAGGAGCACTTTAATTCCAAGACTCTATGAACCAGGCAAATTCCAGTGCATGACAAATTATGCCATTTCACTTCACAAGACCGTGATTGCAGATCCTGCAGTTAAGGTTGACAAAGATATAATGATAATAATCAGCAATCACACAGAATAAGAGGAAATGAATAAAAAGAAGTCATAGTTGATGGATAAATGATATCTCATAAATGACAGAGGTTTGTATCCGATTCTTCAGACTAGCATTTTTAACCATTGTTTTTGACTTTTTCATTCACAGCAATGTTTATTGTTGAACAGTCAATCCAAACCACACTGTACTTTTGAACTTCCCATTCTAATGGGAAGGTCTTGTCAGGAAGAAATCTAAATTTGCACAGATTTGAGAAGTGATATAAGATATGACATACTCGGTTTTACAGCCTTTGAAGCTCAAACCCTCCCCGCATATAACACACACATCATTCCAACACTCACAAAGCTCAGCTGTGATGAACAGCTCCACCGAGACTGGAATTATTCAACCCATGTCCCAGCCCCTGCCTCATTGAAAACCTCCTCCACCAACAGGCCACTTTGAAGACCTCTGTGCTCAGGAAAGAGATGTGGCCACATCAAAGGTCAAGAATCAATCCAGTCTGATTATCTGTATGGTGTCTATATATTATGGTCTGGGAACTGGACTTGAAGTCCTTTTAAGCCCATCAGGGCATAACAATCAAGTTTTATAACCTACATGCCTAATCGGGGGGCATCTTTGCTTTCGTTTTCTTTATATCACAGCCATATGAAAACATTATCTGACTTGGTTAGGATTCTGTGTATCAGAGATCCTCATGTGAAGTGAAATTTCTGTTATTAAAAAACAGAAGGCAGCCAATAAAATTTCTATCTCCAAATTCCTCTTCTTTCAATGGGTTCAGTCTGTCCAAAATAAAGCATGGCTTAAGTGAGAGTCAACAGGCTTCTGCTTTGGAAATAATATTTTTGCTTTTCTTACATAAAGATATCTTACTTTTTGAGCTGCTATTCTGTTTGCATGAGAGTCACTAAATGAGCTCATATGTCAGTGTTTAAACAACATAATAGAATGTGAAAGATCTTCCTCATTGTCAGAGTGAAAAAATTGCTATATTCAAAGCATACATCTTCATTTTCAAGTAAGTCAGTTTCAGCCCCTCCATTACTAATGACTGGAATTTTAAAAAACAGCAACAAACCACTCAGATATTTTTTCAAGACTCACAAGCGGAATCCTTTCCTTTTTGCCAAACCTCCCACTAGACAAGTAGGAAAGATAAACAAAGCAACAGACCCCTGGGTTGTACACACTGACAAGACTGCAGGCCCCGGGATTAGAATGTTTTATCCCCATATCCAGTGTCTCCCAGAAGGACATCTAGTAGGAGGAAAGAGGAAGCGTGAGGTTAGGAACTTAGAAAGATTGGGCAGATAGTCAAAGCATCGGAGAGATGAGGCAGCCTGTAACTCATTAGTTGAGCATCTCCCAGGGGCCCCTGCAAACATCCTACAGCCGGCGAAGGAAACAGAAATCCTCCGCATAACAGCGGAGACCGGTGTTATGCCTGCACCCTCTCCAGGTCAGGGTGTTGCTTGGACAAGGTGTGTTGGGGAGAGTCCAGGACATGCTACAAGTTTAAAAGCCTTACATCCATGTTTGCTTAACTGAAGACATGGTGAAAAATATCACAGCCATGACTGCTTGCATGTAAGAGGCAGAGTGACAATGGGAAGAGAAAAAAAAAAAGCATCGTGACATTTCAAATATCATTTGAAATGGATCAGACGAGTAAGTAACTGCTTAGCAGCCTTTAGGTACAAGAGATCTGCTGCTGCTTCAGAACAGTGCAGAGAAAAGTCCTTTGTTTTTGGTGATGAATTTACTGAAAAATCCTAAGGATTTTGTGCTTATATTTACTCCCAGGGTAAATATCCTGAGGATAAATATCATTCTGTTAGTGAAAGATGGATTGTTTTGACATTGTTCCTTCCATCCCTTGAGAAATCGTTTACTAATCTATAGCTGTATTTGTTGGGAAATAGCACACTCTGCTTCTGAGAATTCACTGGACACATCTGATACCCAGACTCTCTTACATCAGCAGAAAAACAGAGGGTTTGTTCTGGAAGGGCCCTCCAAGTCATCTCACCCACTGGTCCTCAATCCCAGCAGATACGATGCATCTTTGTCTCACAAATATTTTCTCCCAGTCTTCCCAGGTGATGCCAGTGGTAAAGAACCCACCTGTCAATGCAGGAGATATAAGATACACAAGTTTGATCCCTGGATCAGGAAGATCTCCTGGAGAAGGGAATGGCAACCCACTCCAGTGTTCTTGCCTGAAGAATCCCATGGACAGAGGAGCCTGACCAGTTACTGTCCATAGGGTCACATGCACAATCCTCTTTACTAGCTGAAATAAAATCCACAGATAGTTTGTCCACCTGTATACATCACTTCAAACCTTTAATAAATAAATAATGAGGAAGAAAAGAAAAAGTAATTTGTAATAAGAGAAGGAGCCTTTCAAAATATGACAACTTAGGTGTAATTACACCAGAAGATACTGTGAAGTAATTTGAGTTTGCCCCTACTGAGAATGAATGGGTTTGGGTTTAAATGAAGGTAATATTCAAATACATATTGTCAACACCTTATTTCATATCGGCATTTTGAAACATGGGCTCAATAATTACATTCTTGTAAATACTTAGGCTCTTCATGAAGATGATGATTTTATTGGTAATTCAAACACTTCAAGAGTGTAACATCTAGGGAAAGCAACTATATTAATATTTAATTTACATACTTTAGATTTTCAAACAGAACAGAATTGGCTTCTAGGCTCAGATAATAACAAATAGGTTTTTCCCCTGTGTCTGGGGGATATTTGAAAACTGGGTGGACATTTTCTGGTGGGACTGTTCCACGTATCACAGAATATCAGGCATTTTTGGTGGAGTCCATTAGATACCAGTATCACTCTCCTTTCCCAAATCTTTCATTGTTTCTTCATAATTTTCCAAACATTCCTGCAGCCAGGTGTTGAGAACTATTTTTTTCTATTCTAATCTTCTCTTTCTACAGATTTAAAAATCGAGGTCCTTAGAGGTTAAATCTTTCATTCAGTATTACACAACTAGTTTGTGCCAGAAGGGTAACAACTTATCCTACTCAAGGACTGATGGCTCATAATAATCTAATATTTAATATTAGAATATTTAAATATTTTAGAATATTAGAATATTTAATATTTAAAATAATAATCTAATTATTTTCAAAGTTTCTATGAAATCTTGGTAATGGCTCTAATATGTCCTGGCTCCATCCTATTTTTATCTTCTATCTTGTAGTCTTCCTCTTGAACCCAACTTGTAGGTTCGCTATTTTCAAAATACTTTGTCCATTTGCCATTTTCGTATAGTCTTTCACATTCCCTGGGCTTCCCTGGTGGCTCAGAGGGTAAAGAATTTGCCTGCAATGCAAGAGACCTGGGTTCGATCTGTGGGTCTGGAAGAGCCCCTGGAGAAGGAAATGGCAACCCACTCCAGTATTCTTGCTTGGGAAATCCCAGGGACAGAGGACTCTGGCAGGCTAAAGTTCACGGAGTTGCAAAAGAGTTGGACACGACTGAGCAACTAACACACACTTTCGCATTTCCCATGCTCAGAGAGTCCTCTCTAATCATCTCTTTATCAGATGTATTCTGCTCCATAAAGAATTTCATCACATCCAAAGCTGAAATTGTCTCTCCGTCTAGTTACGTTTTAAGGAAGTCTTTGTCCAGCCCTTGTCCTAATCACTCTTTGGTTTGCTGTATTTTAAGAGTGTTTCTACCTAGAAAACAACTTGACGACATAGCCTGAGGCTCATAACCCTTTGTGTTCTGCCTACTCTTGGTCACAGCTCTGTAATGCAGAATAGGTACTCAGAGTTGGTTCTGTTTTTTCTTTTTGAAATTTTAATTGGAGGATAATTACTTTATAATGTGTTCATTTCTGCTGAACAACAACATGAACCAGTCCCCTCCCTCTTGAGCCTCCCACGCACACTCCCACCCCACTCCTCCAGGTCATTGCAGAAGGCCGGCTGGGCTCCCTTGTGTCACAGAGCAGCTTCCCACCAGCTAATTTACACACGGTAGTGTATATACATCATTGCTATCCTCTCAATTCGTTCTACACTGGTGGGTGAACCTAAAGCCGGCTATACAGATTGAAATAAGTCAGAAAGAGAAAGACAAATATCATACATTAATGCAGATATATGGAATCTAGAAAAAATGGTACTGATGAACCTATTTTCAAGGCAGGGATAGAGATGCAGATTAGAGAATAAATTCGTGGACTCAGCGTGGGGAGAGGGTGGGTTTCAGTTCTCACTGTTAATCACTGTAGTGCACACAATCTTCAACCAAAGAGATACTTACCATCCAAGTTAACTTATCTTGCTCATCCCCGAATGAGGCAAAGCACAACGTCGAGTAACATGGTCGTGCTGGGGAACATCTGGGAACAAACAGCAGAGACATCAGTCTGGCTTGCAGTGGTCAGGAAATGAAGTGGTTCATTCCTAGCAACGGCCCATTTTGTATTTTGGAGGCAGAGATATAAACAATGGCAGGCTCTCTTAAAAGCAGCTGCAGACACAAATCTCCCAACAAGCTTCATATGTGAAAGCTACAGGAAGGATTCCTGGTACCATATTGGGCTTCTCAGTCACACACGGGGCTCGCACAATCACTGTCAGGCGTGTCATCTTTGAATACGATGCCGAACAACGCGTTCATATCCCACTTGCCATGTGAGTGAAGGTGGAAGAGAAATGAGGTAGGGTCGCTGACACCAGCTGGTCATTTGCGAGACTGTTTATTAACCCTCTACAGAAGCTGAGCAGAGATTTCATCCTTGAACAGGAAAAAAAATTTTTTTTAAGTGTAAATAGAAAATAGTCCTTGAATTAAAATCTGCACCAATTTTATAGATTATATCTAACTTCAGGTTTCATTTTTTTCCAAGTGTCTGCTGATTCGTTGACAGGTTGTTTGGGCTATTGCTCTCTCATCTGAATGCTTTATTGTGAAAGTGCAAGATGTGAGGATCTAACATGATGTATTAAGCATATAAGTAATCAGGGAAAAATGTAGTTAAGCCCATGTATTCTTTGGAAATATGCATAAATATTTACAAATTATAGAATTAAATCCAACTTTTTTTTGGTAAATGAAATATATCCCCAATTTTTGTAAATGAGAAACATCAAACTCTGGAAAGCAGGAGGAGAGCAAAGCAAAAACACTGGGGAAATTGATTTACAACCCCAACCAAGACAGGGCACGTCACGGTCACAATTTCTCTTCCTCTATCACCTTTGTAGATTTATGTGTCTGAAATGAATTTTTTTATACTTATATACAATTTTGGTAAAGATTTTGATGATTAGCTGGGTATCTAGACAGAGATAATTTAAAGCCAATGCTTTCTTAAATGTTAAAGATGCTATCCATCATATTTCTGACTTGGTTTGTGACTCCCGGTTCATCAGATCAAATTTCCAAAAAAGAATTTTTGACCTACTTTCTTTTTCTTTCTAAATTTTGACTCAATATACAGGAATGAAAGCAGAGATTGTCTGTACTGACCTGGCAAAAAGGACTCTGTCTGGACTAGCCCAATGATCAGAATGCTTTCATTTTTCACTGCTTTGTGTGGTTTGGTTAAATAGAAAAGAGATATTTTTAATTTAGATGATTCTATATTTAAAATGGCTTCCCTGGTGGCTCAGTGGTAAAGAATCTGCTTGGCAATGCAGGAGCTGTGGGTTTGATCTCTGAGTTGGGAAGATCCCCTGAAGAAGGAAATGGCAAACCACTCCAGTATTCTTGCCTAGAAAATCCCGTGGAGAGAGGAGTGGGCTACAGTCCCTGGGGTCGCAGAAGAGTTTGACACAACAGTGACTAAATAACAACAACAATATTTTAAACATTTATCTGTGACTATTGCACAAGCTCTGGTTACTATGCTAAGTCAGTTGTGTCTGACTCTTTGCGACCCTATGGATAGTAGGCTCTTCTGTCCTTGGGATTCTCCAGGCAAGAGTACTGGAGTGGGTTGGCATTTCCTCCTCCAGGGGCTCTTCCCCACCCAGGGATCAAACCTGAGTCTCTTAGATATCCTGACTTGGCAGGCAGGTTCTTTATCACTAGTGCCACTTGGAAAGCCTTGGTTAGTATTGGGAAGCTTTGGTTAGTATTCTGCATTAACTGACTGATCCTCTAAAACACTTGAGAAAATGACACAGAGGATGGGTAAGCTCAGATGGTAGAGGTAAGAAGAAGAAATGCTATTACAGAGGTATGGACCATGATCTAGATCAATAATAAAATAAGATTATTTTGTGTTATTTCTAATTAGAAGCTAAATGTTAAACGTGATTGTTAATGGTATTATTTTCCATTTTAATCAGTGAATGCATGATAATTATTTTGGAGGGGATGCATTTTCATCAGTCTCAGTTAGCGGGAAAGATACACATTTAATATTCAGTGACAATCCCTTGCGGTCAAAAGAAACAACCGTGCCTGTCTTGTCACTTAGAGGTGCCTGTAAAAGGCAAGGAGGCATGCAGTGGTTTCCTTAGCAAGTGATTCAGTTCAGTTCAGTTCAGTTCAGTCACTCAGTCATGTCTGACTCTTTGCGACCCCATTGACTGCAGCACATCGGGTTTCCCTGTCCATCACCAACTCCTGGAGCTTGCTTAAACTTGTCCATCAAGTCAGTGATGCCATTCAACCATTTCATCCTCTGTCATCCCCTTCTCCTCCTGCCTTCAATCTTTCCCAGTATCAAGTTCTTTTCCAATGAGTCAGTTCTTTGCATCGGGTGGCCAAAGTATTGGAGTTTTAGCTTTAGCATCAGTCCTTCCAATGAATATTCAGGGTTGATTTCTCTTAGGATTGACTGGTTTGATCTCCTTGCTGTCCAAGGGACTCTCAAGAGTCTTCTCCAACACCACAGTTCAGAAGCATCAATTCTTCTGCACTCAGCTTTCTTTATAGTCCAACTCTCACATCCATACATAACTACTGGAAAAACCATAGCTTGGACTAGACAGACCTTGGTTGGTAAAGTAATGTCTCTACTTTTTAATATGCTCTATGGGTTGGTCATAGCTTTTCTTCCAAGGAGCAAGCATCTTTTAATTTCATGGCTGCAGTCACCATCTGCAGTGATTTTGGAGCCCAAGAAAACAAAGTCTCTTATCATTTCCATTGTTTCCCCATCTATTTGCCATGAAGTTCTGGGACCGGATGCCATGATCTTAGGTTTTTGAATGCTGAATTTTAAGCCAGCTTTTTTGCTCCCTTCTTTGCTTTGACTTTCATCAAGAGGCTCTTTAGTTCTTCTTCACTGTCTGCCATAAGGGTGATGTCATCTGCATATCTGAGGTTATTGATATTTCTCCCGGCAATCTTGATTCCAGCTTGTACTCTACCCAGCCCAGCATTTTGCATGATGTATTCTATATATAAGTTAAATAAGCAGGGTGACAATATACAGCCTTGAAGTGCTCCTTTCCCAATTTGGAACCAGTCCGTTGTTCCATGTCTGGTTCTAACTGTTGCTTCTTGACCTGTATACAGATTTCTCAGGAGGTAGGTCAGGTGGTCTGGTAGTCTCATCTCTTTAAGAATTTCCCCCAGTTTGTTGTGATCCACACATCACTCGAACAAAGATAGTGGGTGTGATGGAATTCCAGCTGAGCCATTTCAAATCCTAAACTATGTTGCTGTTAAAATGCTGCACTCAATATGCCAGCAAATTTGGAAAACTCAGCAATGGCCACAGGACTGGAAAATGTCAGTTTTCATTCTAATCCCAAAGAAAGGCAATGCCAAAGAATGTTCAGACTACCACACAATTGCACTCATCTCACATGCTAGCAAAGTAACACTCAAAATTCTCCAAGAAAGGCTTCAGTTGTACATGAACCAAGAACTTCCAGATGTCCAAGCTTAGTTTAGAAAAGTCAGAGGAACCAGAGATCAAATTGCCAACATCTGTTGGATCATAGAAAAGGCAAGAGAATTCCAGAGAAACATATACTTCTGCTTCATTGACTATGTTAACAAATGATTAAAAATCCTTTCAAAGGTAGGTATAAACTTGTTCTATGATTTGATTGAATCAGCTGTGGCCAAGGAATGAACAGACACTACCTGTAATTTTTTTAAAGAAAGCAACATGAATTCTTTTTTGACTTGAATTAAGTTGTCATTTTAGTCAAGTCTAGCAAACCACATGTATATTTAGATAGACTCACAGAGCTGGGAGGGTGGATTCTGAAAGAACACATACAGAGATTAGTGGAGGTAGATGCTTGTGGATCTGGGGTTGCATGCTATGTCTTATGGCAATTAGCCCCATGCTCCTGGGCTTACTTTTAAGAATGATATGTTCATATTCCAGACAAAAACTATCCTGTAAGCATATTATGTGGGATTAAAGAGAAAAGAAATATCGGTTTTCACTTATTTGCCAATAATGTTAGCCAGATCGAAAAGAATTTGTTATTTCATATTTCTTTGGCCTAAACAATCAATATTGATCTTCAAAAAATGATTTCTATGGTCAGAAACTATATTGAGAAGGCTTAATGATACTACTTTTGTATTCATAAACAAATCACCTGGGTCAATGTCTATGACCATCTAATGCCTGAATTCCAGGCTCAGAGCCCTCACAGTGCTCCAGACCTGTGACTCATAAGTGAAAGTTAAAGACACATTTTTCAGACTCTGCTTCCCTTGAAATACCAGTGTCTGAAATATGCTAATTGCTAGATTCATACTCCTCATGGAGATGGAGGAGCCTACTTATTGTTCTTTATCCCAACCTACCTTTCAGCTTCATGTCTAATGCACAGCTCTACACTTGCTGCTCCTCAAACTGAAATGAATCTCTTCAATGCCTTCTGTCTACTGCCACCTTTCCAACTCAAAATTCTGCCCACTCTTGGAGATTTATCTCAAATGTCACCTCTCTCAGGAAGAATTCCCTCATCCTTCTAGTTAAATTCATTCTTGCTTTTCAATGTCTTTAGGTATCATGCACTCAATAAGTGTATACACATTTAAGGGAAGGAAAAGAAGGACAATAATAGTTTTTATCAAGTATTCAAGATTTTGAATAGTACTTCAAGTGACTTTTATAACTTCTTGTACTACATTAATAATGCATATTCATTAAAAATGGAAAGAACAGTAATTCTACTAATAATTTAGTATATATTCTTCCATTATTTTCATCTATGTGAATGAATGAATATATATGTGTAGATATATAACATTTTTTACTCAAATGAGACATGATAAACTTTTTCAGAATGCTATTTTTTCACATATAGTTTCACATTTTTAACTGAAAGCTTTCAATGGATATGCAGTATTTCATTTTATAAAGATATCAAAGTCTGTTTAACTAATGCTTTATTTTAAGACATTTCAGTTTTTTCCTTTTTTTGCTATTGCAAATATCCTTACAGTAAAAACATTTTTACACATCCCTTTTAAAATATTTATTTGATGCCTGTTTTATCTTGGGCATATTGTGATATATAATCTCTGGATAAATTACTAAAAATTTTAAAACCTAGATCAAGTTGTATGAATACATTACAGTATTGATTCCCCAGTGTCTTCTTTATATTAGGATATATACTTATTTTTACACCTTTTTGATTTTCAGTGAAATTTTATGTTTAAAAATGTGTTTTGGCTATCTTATTGTTTCTGCTTTTGTGAACTGAATTATCTATTGAAATTTAAAATATCATGGGTTCATCTCTTTTTTATTAATTTGAAAAGCTTCTTTATATATTAAGCAGATTCACCATTTGTCTACCACTGAGTTGCAAATACTTCCCTAATTTTTTCTTTCTTTCTTTTTTTAAAATTAATTACATTCAGGTTTTATTGGTTTTTAAAAATTTATTTATTTTTGGCTGTCCTGGGTCTTTGTTGCTGCTTGGAGGGGAGAGCGGTTGTGGGGGTGTTTAGGTGGGGGTGCTCCTCTTTGTTGCAATGCATGGGCTTCTCATTGCTGTGGCTTCTTGCTGTGGTGCATGGACTTCACTAACTGTGGTAGGAGGGCTCAGTAGTTTCTCTAGAGCACAGGCTGAGTAGTGGTGTGCGGGCTTAGTTGCTCTACGGCATGTGGGACCTTCTGGAATCAGGGAGAGAACCCATGTTTCCTGCATTGGCAGGCAGATTCTTTACCACTGAGCCACCAGGGAAGCCCATTTTGGTTGTTTTTCAAAGAAAAAATTTTTTAACTTTTATTGTCTTATCTTTCAGTCTTTCCATTATGGTCTTTGCCTTTGGCATCATGTATGCATACCCTCAAAACTCTATAAATCACTACTTCTGAGAAATTTGTATCTGTATTGTCGTGGTGAGTTTGTATTGGGTCAACTTAGCTAATCTGCAAATACATTAAACAGAATTCCATTTCCCACATAGTTCCAAGTTTGCTTTCCCCAGAAGAGACATTCTGTATGAGATTTGGAAGGTGGAAGCAAAGCAGGGAATTATGTCTTATGTTCTCAGGAGGTTGGTACAGGATCACCAGGCAATGCTGCAGCTCAGGTGTGTGGTCACATGTCTGCTCAGTTGTCTGGCAGTTCATCCCACCAGATCCTCCTTTACCTTCTCCAACTCATGGGCCAGGTGCGTGCTGACCTCCAGAAGAGCCCCAGCTTCTCCTGCAAGACATGTGCTCTACTGAGACTGGGGGTTCAGTTAAGTTTGGAAAGCAATTACAGGTGAGTGAATACTTTTAAAATAATGTCTATAATCAATAACATGGGATATCATTTCATTTACTCAAGTTTTGTATATTATTATATATTTCATTTACTCGTCAAGTATATTATTGTTTTCTTAATATAGTGCCCTCATATTAAAATATTAATACAAGTAATTTATATTTTTTTCTTGTTACTCTTTAGTGGAATCGCTCTCTCTCTCTCTCTTTCTCTCTCCAGATATTTATTGGTTAGCTCTAATGATTTTTCAAGCTATTCTTTTGATCTTTCTGATAAATATGTACATAAAAATAATAATATTTTGTATTTTATTTTAAAATATTTGCAAGCATTTTTGGTATTTCCCATATCTTACTGATAATTTAAAATATACAAACCAGCCTAATATGTTTAAGTTTTTAGCAATGAATTTTTACTTAATTAACTAGTGTGGGTAAAAACTAAGTATTGGGTCTGCTTTCAGGTAAAGTTATATAATCAGTGCTAACTAGCACTTTTCTAGGATGCTGGACCAATTAGTAGCTGTAATTATAGACAAATATAATGATTTTTCTAATCATTTGCATGTAAATTGCATGATGAAATCTGTATCATGAAACAGACATCAAAAAACAGTAATGGGAGAGGAATATGCATAAATGAATTCTCCAGCTGGCTTTCTTTCAGACGAGTGAAGAATCTTGTACTCTGGTCCATAAGAGTCTTGGAAACTGGGTTTTCAGACTGGAGAAGGTGAGGTTGGTCTAGTTCCCCCACTGAGGGTGGGAGAGGGGAAATTGATTTAGTGTTTCTGGATCCAGTCTGGGATGTGTGTGAGTGTGTGGTGTGTGCAGTGAGACTGCTGACAGTGGACCGGGGCTAGTCTTGAGTTAATTGCAAACTAATAGATCATATTACACGTCTCTCCTTCCCCTTTCTTTTGTTCTTTGCATGTCACACTGCGGTCCGGGTCGGAGCGGCGTGGGTGGTAATGAGGCTGTCTCTGCCCACACTATGAACTGCTGCAGGGGGACCCAGCTATCATATAACCCTTGTTTAGATCTTCCCAAGGTGGGATTTGATGCTAAGCCTTCTAATGGGCAAGTAATAAACTCTCTTGGGAAGAGACCCTTCTTCTGCCACCACTCTAGCTTGAAAAGCAATTTTCATCCCACCTTCCAAAAATGACATCCTTTACCTCCAAAGCCACAGCTCACTGGTCTAGGCCTTTTTCATAAAAAGGATGGAAACTAATCATTGAAGCATTTTTTTTTTTTTTAAATCTCTGAAGACACTGATTTGTGCCGACTTATAGTCTCACTCTTTTCATGCTCGTCTTCTGATGATCTGGAGAGGGACAGGATCTGATTTCCTTGCATTTACTGGCCCAAATGACTTAATGATAAATGTGTCAGAGAACATTTGCTAGGTAATTAAATCCTCTTAAATACTTTGCCTGTGCTTGTTGGTTTAGAAAAAAATATAGGTAAAACTTTGTTTAAATGATAGGTTTAAAAATTGCTTGGAAAATTAAACAAAATAGTCCAATAAAAGTAATACAGACAATGTTTGGAGTAAAACTGAATTTTGGGCACAATCAGTTTCACAATCAAAAATTATTTTCCTCTTAATCGTCACATGAAGAAAGTCATTATTTTTAACCTTAAACTGATGAATACTTTAACTAAAAGTGGAATAATTCTTTATTGTTTTCCACTATAGTTTATTACAATATATTGAATATAGTTCCCTATGCTATACTGTAGGAACTTACTGTTTATCCATTCTATACACAAGAGTTTGCATCTGCTAATCCCAAACTCTCAGTCCATCCCCTTCCCACCTCCCCTCCTCCTTGGCAACCACAAATCTATTCTCTATGTCTGTGAGTTTTTTTTTTTTTTTGTTTCATAAAAGTTCATTAGTGTCATATTTTAGATTCCACGTATAAGAAAACCGTTTGGTATTTGTCTCTGTCTGGCTTACTTCACTTAGTGTGATAATCTCTAGGTCCATCTGTGTTGCTGCAAATGGCATTACTTCTTTCTTTTTAATGGCTGGGTAGTATTCCATTGTACTGTTATATATAACACATCTTCTTTATCCATTCATCTGTTGATGGATATTTAGGTTGTCTCCATGTCTTGGCCATTGTACATAGTGCTTCTATATGAAGATAGGGATGCTTATATTATTTTAAATTACAATTTTGTCCGGATATATGCCAGGAGTGGTGTTGCTGGGTCATATAGCAACTCTATTTTCAGTTTTTTGAGGAATCTCCCTATGGTTTTCTATAATGGTTGGAAAGTGGAATAATTCTTAATCTTTATATGAGCCATTTTTTAACTCAAGCTAGAATACCTGCAGTCATGTTGAAGAAGCAGAATTTAATTTTTCAGTAACATTTGGGCAGAGGTGTAAATATCTATATGTGGTTATCACATCAGAGAAATTCTAGAATATTTTTGGTTTATTTACAGTGACTCATAAGGAATTCAATTACCTTGGAAATAAAGAATGCAAGTACCAATAATTATCTAAAATCTTCACGAAGAACAGAATCAAAAGCAAGTTTTCTGGAAAAGGAGGAAAAGGGAGGAATCTGAGTAGTGAGATAGTGCAAAGAAAGATAAAGGTGACCAGATGCAGGATGCATTCATGTTCTAAGTTTCATGGGAGGCAATAAAAAAGGGAAAATGAGGTGGGTAAAAGAGGAGGAGAAAGGAAGCTGCTAAGAAGTATATCCACTAAAAAACACCCAGTTTAATCAAATGAGTGACATTTGCAAAAATAATTTAAAGGCTAAAGTCACTTCCAAGTGGATGAAAATAATTCAAGTAGCTGAGGACCAGGAGACTATGTACCTAGTGGTATATGTGTGCGCTGAATCGCTTCAGGTACCCAGTAGACACAGCACCTAAACTATTCTGTAAAAGAAGGAACACTGATAGGCTTGTTCACATTATTTTGCTTGTTTAGGGTTGAGGATTAGTAAAAAGAAGCAATATAAAAATTGGTTAAAACTATGTACTATCTGGGGCTTCCCAGGTGGTGCCCGTCCGTCCATGTGGTCTGAGTGGGCGACGACGGATCGACTGAACACGCTCACACACAGGTGGTGCTAGTGGGAAAGAACCTGCCTGCCAGTGCAGGAGATTCAGGAGACCTGGGTTCATTCCCAGGCTTGGAAAGATGCCCTTGAGGAGGGCATGGCAACACACTCCAGTATCCTTGCCTGGAGAATCCCAGGGACAGAGGAGTTACAGTCCATAGGGTCACAAAGGGTCAGACACAACTGAAGTGACTTAGTATTCATGCATGCAAATGCTATTTATTAACCAAAAGAATTCCATTCTTATTACACTTGGCTTCCTTAGAATTTAAGAAAGTCATCTAATATAGTAAAGATCTAGGTTAACAAGCATTAGTATACATTCAAATTATTTATGGTCCTACTAAGTGTTGTTCATCCTAACTTATAGTAGATGGCTTGTTACCAGATCCAGCAGAGTCTATTAAGTAACCACAATAAGCTTAATTTGTTTGATTACTTGAGGGAAATAAAATAGTAGCAAGCCATAAAGCTGTAAGATAAACAAAGTCATAGTTTACCTGTATAAAGAACATAAAGTGAAAGTGAAGTGAAGTCGCTCAGTCGTATCTGACTCTTTGTGACCCCATGGACTGCAGTCCACCAGGCTCCATCCATGGGATTTTCCAGGCATAGTCCCCCATAATAAAAATAATACAAAGATTCTATGAATCAAATGTATGTGTTTAGATATGGAGTGATATTCTTTCTCAATATCATTGCTTCTCAGTGCTGTCCAAGGGACTCTCAATATGATTAAAAAATTAATACACACAAAAATTAATTAATAGTTACTTAGCATAAGTTAAAACATGTGATCAGTTCAGTTCAGTCGCTCAGTTGTGTCTGACTCTTTGAGACTGAATGGACTGCAGCATGGCAGGTTTCCCTGTCCATCATCAACTCCTGGAGCCTACTCAAACTCATGTCCATCGTGTCGGTGATGCCATCCAACCATCTCATCATCTGTCATCCCCTTCTCCTCCTGCCTTCAATCTTTCCCAGCATCAGGGTCTTTTCCAGTGAGTCAGTTCTTCACATCAGATGGCCAAAGTGTTGGAGTTTCAGCTTCAGCATCAGTCCTTCCAATGAATATTTAGGACTGATTTCCTTTAGGATGGACTGGTTGGATCTCCTTGTAGTCCAAGGGACTCTGAAGAGTCTTCTCCAACACCACAGTTCAAACGCATCAATTCTTCAGCGCTCAGCCTTCTTTATAGTCCAACTCTCACATCCATACATGACCACTGGAAAAACCATAGCTTTGACTAGATGGACCTTTGTCGGCAAAGTCATGTCTCTGCTTTCGAATATGCTGTCTAGGTTGGTCATAACTTTTCTTCCAAAGAGTAAGCATCTTTTAATTTCATGGCTGCAGTCACCATCTTCAGTGATTTTGGAGCCACCCCAAAATAAAGTCTCTCACTGTTTCTGCTGTTTCCCCATTTATCTGCCATGAAGTGATGGGACCAGATGCCATGATCTTAGTTTTCTAAATGTTGAGTTTTAAGCCAACTTTTCACTCTCCTCCTTCATTTTCACATGTGATAGGCTACAGAAATAGATTAGGAAAGCATATGACAGAGAGAAAAAGTTACAGAGATAAAGTGATTACTGCTATACTACTGATTATATTGCTTGTCTAGAGAGAAAATGAAAACATTCCATTGGGTTATGAAGGTGAAGAAACAAATAGCACTAACTGAGAGCGTTTAAATGAATAAATGTTATGTTTTAATGTAACAGAAACTTCAAAGTATAAAAATTAGAGGTGAGGGATTGTTCTACAAAAGGGTTTTTCCTCTTAATGGAAAGTTTGATTATAGAACTTCTAAAAATAGCCAGGTTTCTTCTGGAGTATTTAAAGTGACATTCAATTTAGTTCACTTACTAATTATCAATAAAATATAGCTGAAATTAAGGAAAAAAAGGTTGAGGTCAAAACACTGAGGAAACAGATCTTGTGCTGAGTGCTGGGTTTTCAGGAACTGTCACATATATTATTTTATTTAATCTTCTTAATAGACCTGTGACCTAGGTATTACTGGCACTTTTTACAAATGAGAAATTGCAAATCAGCTTAACTAATGTAATCTAAGTCCACCAAAGTTAGTAAGTGGCAGAGTTGTGATCCAAAGACAAGTCTTACTGACTCTATTAGATTATATTCATTAGATTATAATCTGTTGTCTACAATTAAAATGGACAGGTTCACAAGAGTCATTAAAATCACCTATGCTATAATGAATATACACCTGATATTCTCTCTTTAGTATATATTTCTTAAAAATTCCAAAATTTAGAGAAGATTCAAAAATAATTAAGTGACATAAAGTTAACTGACTTAAGTAATAATGAACAAAGCAAAAGATAGACCAGTGTCTTAAAACAAAGAAGGTATCTATTCTTGAAAAGAGCTTAAAGTACAACAGCTATAATTTTGGTGGTTAGTAACCTAAAGAAAAAAGTCCTTTAATTAAAAAACATATGTCATCATGATATATGGCCATATGACTAATTCAATTACTTTAGCTGTCTTTATATATGATGCTTATTGGCTCGGTGTAAGTGATAAATTATAATGACTGTTCAAATGAATGGATTTGCCATGCTGAAATCCAAATTTCATTAATTTAAGCAGGTCAGAAACAAAAGTATTCAAGAAATAGGAAAAAATTGGAATAGATGGACTAGATAAATTTTGCTCTCTCATGAAGAGATTCTTTCTCTCAACAATGTCAGTTTAATTGTGTATGTAATGAGTCTTCCCTACCCCATGCACTGTTCTAAGTGCTGCTGAAGTCATACACAATCCAAAGTCCCTGTCCTAATGTACCTACACTCTAGAGAGGAGGCAGACACAGAAGTTGATACGGAGATACGATATTTAGTGTCAGGGCGTGCTATAAAGTGCTTTGAAGACAAAGTAGAGAAAAGAGGATGGTGATTCACTGCTGTATCTAAAGTGAATAACTAATAAGAACCTACTGTATAGCACAGGGAACTCTGCTCAGTATTATGTAACAGCCTAAATGGGAAAAGAATTTGAAAAAGAAAAGATAAACATGTTCATGTGTAACTGAATCACTTCTCTTACACCTGAAACTAGCAAGCCATTGTTAATCAACTAAACTCCAATATGGAATAAAAAGTTAAAAGAAAAAAAAGAAATGGTGCTTGTTGAGAGATTATTTTAGGGGTGTGTGCAGAGAAGATCTCTTTAAGGTAAAAACAGAGGAGAGATTTAATAAAGGGCGGGCTTCATTAGAATATTCCTTATAAAGCTTTGTATTATTTTGCAAGTCAGTAATATATGAGTATCAGATTAAAGACATGGCAGATACCTGTAACGTGATTGATATTTTTAGCTTCTGGCAACAGTAATTTCTTTAATTTTCATAAAAATATGATGTAACATAAAATTTACTATTTTAGCATTTTTAGGGTACAGTTCAGTTGTATTAAGTCTGGTCACATTGTTGTGCAAAAGAACTCTGGAACATTTTCATCTTGTAAAACTGAAACTGATCAAATACTGGTCCCCCCCCCCCCCCATTCTTCTAGCACTTGGCAACCACCTTTGTACTTTATTTCTGATTTTGACTACTTTAGACCTTTCAAATACAGTATTTCTTTTTAATGTAACTGGCTTATTTCACTTAGTTCAATGTCCATGAGATTCATCCCTGTTGTAGCATGTGACAGCATTCCCTTCTTTTTTTAAGACTGCATAACATTCCATTGTATGTCTATACTATATTTTCTTTATGCATTTAACTGTCAATTGAAATTTGGGTTGCTTCTATTTCTTGGCTATTGTGAACAATGCTGCAATAAACATAGGTGTGCAAATATCTCTTTGATATCCTGTTTTGAATTCTTTTGGATATATACTCAGAAGTAAGATTGCCGAATCACATGGCAATTTTTAATATCTTGAAGAACCTCCATACTGTTTTTTCTTAATGATGGCACCATTTTAAATTCCCACCATGCTGCCCAAAAGTTCCAATTTCTCCACATCCTTGCCAGCACTTTCACTTCCAAAATCTTTTGTTATTATTTCTATCATTTTAATAGTAGCCATCCTAATGGATGTGAAGTTATATCTCATTGTGTTTTTATTATTATTATTATTTAATGATTTGTATTCTTCTACTGATTAGATGTTGAGCATCTTTTATATATATCTGCAGACAGTTTCTATACTATCTTTGGAGAAATGTCAATTCAAGTCCTTTGCACATTTTTTTTAGTCAGGCTATTTGATTTTTTTGTTGTTGAGTTGTAGAAGTTCTTTATATTATCTTGATATAATCCCTTATCAGATATATGATTTATAAATAATTTCTTTTGTTTCATAGGTTGCCTTTTCACTCTGTTGATTGTTGCCCTTTGATGACGAAAGTTTATATATTTCATGCTGTCCATCTGTTTATTCTGCTTCTGTTGCCTGTGATTGTAGTGTCACATCTGAGAAATCACTCCCAAATCCCACGTCATGAAGCTTTTCCCTGAGAACCTTAGTTTTGAACAGGGAATTCCCTGGCAGTCCGGTGGTTAGGACTCTGTACTCCCACTGCTGGGGGATGGATTTGATCCCTGGTCTTCCTGGTGGAGGAGCTAAGATTCCAAAAGGCACACAGTCAACAAACAAACAATCAACTATAATGTGAAGAAGAATATTCGCTAAAACAGAAATAGTGAGCAATGGTGGAGAAGAGCACTGACCGTGTGTGTGTGTGTGTGTACATATAAGCAGGTAAGGCTTATTCTCTTTCGGAGGCACTATAATTGATGAACTGTTAAAAAATGGTTGATTGCTTCTAATTGGTAGCAACGCTGTGGGAGGTGATTCTGCTGCCAGGTTATCAAGAGCCCATAGGACATGATTTTAGAATTGTACAGAAGATAATCAGAATGCCCAAACATGGGCATTTTTGCTTGATGCTGTTTAATTCTACTTATGAGGACTTTCTTTTTCAAAGCTGTACATTTAAGACTCCTTAGTACTGAATGCTCATTGGAAAGCAGAGGATCAAAGGAGGAGGAAAAGAAGGAGGGATTTATTTATTTGCTCATTGCTCATTGTAGTTATCGGTGGGATCATTGCAAATGCTGGATGCTGAGAGGGTGCATATGAGCCCCAGTGTTTGTGAATATGATGGAGAGGCCAGCACGTTGGGAACCGGAGTCTCTGCACAGACTGACCAATTCACAAAGAAGCATTAAACACAGCTTATTTCTTTCTATCAAGGAGGAATTTGCTACTCTGCAATAGGGTAGCAGAGTATTGTGGCCTCCATTTTATTTGTCCTCTCAGTAACATTCAATGCTGTTGAACATTATTTTCTCTTGAGCGCTTTCTCTTTTTCTATACACTCCTTCTTTGGCTTCCATGATTACACACTTTCCTGGTTTCCTTTCTCTCTGGACATTTCTTCTGTGTCCTTTATCAGAGCATCTTGCTCTCTCCATCTCTGAAATGTTATTTCACATCAGGTAACTATTTTTGGCTCTTTTTTTCTCATGCCATATGCTCTTCCTCATAGTTCTCATCTATCTCCATGGCTGCAACACACTCTTTCTAATTCATCCATCCATCCACCCAGGTCCGAATCCACAAACTGAATTATATATTTGACATCCTAGGCTGGGTATCCACAGATGTCTCAAATGAACATGCCCAAAGTGATTTCATGATTTCTACTCCCCAGTTCCAAATCTGCCTCTCTTCTTTTGTTTCCTCATTCAACAACCATATATTGTTCATCAATCCTAAACAGTATTTCATAAGTCAAGAGGGCCTTAGGAAGGATCACTATGAACAAAGTTAGTGGAGGTGATGGAATTCCAGCTGAGCTATTTCAGATCCTAAAACGATGCTGTGAAAGTGCTGCGTTCAATATGCCAACAAATTTGGAAAACTCAGTGTGGCCACAGGACTGGAAAAGGTCAGTTTTCATTCCAATCCCAAAGAAAGGCAATGCCAAAGAATGTTCAATCTACTGCAGAATTGCACTCATTTCTCACACCAGCAAAGTAATGCTCAAAATTCTCCAAGCTAGGCTTCAACAGGATGTGAACTTGGAACTTCCAGATGTACAAGCTGGATTTAGAAAAGGCAGAGAAACCAGAGATCAAATTGTCAACATTCGTTGGATCATAGAAAAGCAACAGAATTCCAGAAAAACATCTACTTCTGCTTTATTGACTATATTGAAGCCTTTGACTGTGTAGATCACAACAAACTGTGGAAAATTCTTAAAGAATTGGGAGTACCAAACCACCTGACCTGCCTCCTGAGAAATCTGTATGCAAGTCAAGAAATAACAGTTAGAACCAGACGTGGAACAATGGACTGGTTCCAAATTGGGAAAAGAGTACTTCAAGGCTATATATTGTCACCCTGCTTATTTAACTTATATGCAGAGTACATCATGCAAAATGCCAGGCTGGATGAAACACAAGCTGGAATCAAGATTGCTGGGAGAAATATCAATAACCTCAGATATGCAGATGACATCACCCTTATGGCAGAAAGCAAAGAAGAACTAAAGAGCCTCTTGATGAAAATCAAAGAAGAGAGTGAAAAAGTTGGCTTAAAACTCAACATTCAAAAATGAAGATCATGGGATCCAGTCCCATCACTTCCTGGCAAATAGATGGGGAAACAATGGAAACAGTGACAGACTTTCTTTTCTTGGGCTTCAAAATCACTGCAGATAGTGACTTCAGCCTTGAAATTAAAAGATGCATGCTCTGTGGAAGAAAAGCTATGACCAACCTAGACTGCATATTGACAAGCAGAGACATTACTTTGCCAACAAAGGTCTGTATAGTCAAAGCTATGGTTTTTCCAGCAGTCATGTGTGGACGTGACAGTTGGACTATAAAGAAAGCCAAGCACCAAAGAATTGATGCTTTTGAACTGTGGTGTTGGAGAAGACTCTTGAGAATCCCTTGGACTGCAAGGAGATCAAACCAATCAGTCTTAAAGGAAATCAGTCCTGAATACTCATTGGAAGGATTGATGCTGAAACTGACGCTCCAGTATATTGGCCACCTGATATTTCTTCTGACTCATTGGAAATGACCCTGATGCTGGAGAAGATTGAAGGCAGGAAGAAAAGGGAACAATAGAGGGTGAGATGTTTTGATGGCATCACCAACTCAGTGGACATGAGTTTGAGCAAGCTCCATGAGTTGGTGATGGACAGGGAAGCCTGGCATGCTGCAGTCCATGGGGTCACAAAGAGCTGGACATAACTGAGCGACTGAACTGAACTGATTCTTCACACATCCCTCTTTCAAGCTCCCAACATTTGACTAAGCATCAAATCTTGGTGCCTCTATGTCCTTCGTTGTTGTTATTGTTCAGTTGCTATGTCATGTCCGACTCTTTGCAACTCCATGGACTGTAGCCCACGAGGCTCTTCTGTCCATGGAATTTCCCAGGCAAGAATATTGGAGTAATTTGTCATTTCCTTCTCCAGGGGATCTTCCCTACCCAGGGATTGAACCCGTGTCTCTTGTGTCTCCTGCACTGGCAGGCAAATTCTTTACCTCTGAGCCATCAGGGAGGCCCTTCTATGTCCTTGATGCCTTTCAAATGTGCTCACTTGCCTGAATCCCCACTGCTTCTATCCTAAATAAAGCCATGACCTTCTCTACCATGATTTATTGCAAGATCCTTGTAAGCTCTTTGCCTTTAATTGTGCCCCAACCAGCCATCTATTCTCCAGACAGTGATCTTTCTAAAGTGCAAATCAGATCATGCCTCTTCAGCTTTCCACTATTCTCAAGACAAGAACCAAGCTCTAGAACACGGTGACAGGACCCTTCACTGAGTTCCGTTGACCTCTTCACCCTTGTTTCTCACCCTATTATCTTCATATCCACTCTTTATGTCTCAGCCTTTACACTCTTCCCTGTATTTCTAAATCACAGTTCCTTTAAGCATCAGTTTGGTGAAGTGTTCCCTGAATATCATTCCCCCTAGTTTAGGTTAAGCTCTTCTCCTACATGCTCCCTGCTACAGAGCAGTTCTCTCTCCCTGGCATCATATTATATTGAGATTGTGTGCTTGCTTGCCTGTATCTCTCACTGAAACCTAAGCTTTAAGTGGGCAGAAGCCTTTTTTTTTAATCCACTATTTCCCCCAAGTACCTATCTTATAGTAGGTGGTCAATACAGATTTATTCATTCAATTAATAAATTGCAGTGTATTCTAGAAACATTAAAGAAAACATTCTTCCCCAAAAAGCCTGACTATCAAGCACACACAATTTTTTTGCCTAATTCTGCCTTAAACCTCCTGCAAGTTTTTCTTCTTGTCCCAGTCCTCTGCTTTCAGAACTGACCCCAGGCTAGACTAGCGCATATACTGTTTCCTAAGGAGAGGAACTCTAGATCTCTTAATACTTTCAAATACTGATGGAATTTCCAAACCTTCTAAAGCTCCATCTCTTTCTCCACTACTTTACCATGATTTTACTTCCCGTTTATTCTTTCCCTAACTTACTCGTGAAAGATGAGAAGATGGAGCAAGGATTTCTGCTTCTCATACACTGTTTTCAGAATAATTTCACTTGCCTTCCCTCTTTCCAAAGTGTATTCATAAATGTAACAGATCACACAGATCACTATATATCAGTAATTTTACAATTCAGAATTATTAGCATTTGACTACCAAGTCAAGAATCTGAGAGGGTTTTTTTTTTTTTTTGCTTTCTTAAATTTATGAGCCTAGTGGAGCTTTTAGCCACTTGCTCTGTCTATTACAACTTTGTGCCACTTTATAATAATAAACTGCGTCAGCCTGTGTGAGGGTCCTAGACTCATGTTTAGATTTGTAAGGTAATAAGTTCAAGGAAAACTTAGCTGAGGTCTTAATACTCAAACCACTTTGCTTCAGTGTTTATTCTTTATACTAAACATGTCTATAATATTATACATTTTATACTTTTACATTTTTACAAGGTTCTGATGACAAGAAATGCCACATCTGTACATCTGAAAATGGCAGTTACTTCCTTGCATGTAGGATAAGTAGACTCTTTATGGCGTTGTCATGTAGCTAATTAGCTTTGGCACATCAAAATTCATCCTCCTTAATTGAACATGTAAATATTTGGAGACTGTGGGTTGAATAGTGATTCTAATTCTAATATTTTTGTGATAAAAACATTTCCAACAGAAATAAAGGAATGTCAAGTTCAGTTTAAAAGCCAGGTAAATATTAACTGCCAGAGGTCTGTAATGTTTCAAAGAATTATAGTTGTGTTAGAAAGAACAATACTGCATGCTGCGTATTTATTTCAAATTTATAGTTCTCTAACTCGGCATTGGCTTTCTTTCCCTTTACTTCATTCTTATGTAACAAGTAAAGATTACTTCAAGATTTTCTGTTTTTATAAACAAAATAGCTTAGCTCATCTACAAGAATATGGTTCCTTTCTTTTGCATGTACAATCTAGACTAAAATGGGACAAACTCTGTCTGGATTTGTGGTTATAAACAAGTCCCCATTATGGTAGTCTCCATCTAATATAGAGTTTGTCAGAGCACTGCCTCTCAGCTTCTCAGGACTAGATGCTTCAAGTTCTTCTGTGCTGCCTTCTTGTCATCTGCCATGGCATTCATTTCTGGAAAATTCCTTCATTGCTATATTGAACTGTCCTGCAGAGGTAACCATAGCTGCTACCAACACTCAAATATAGGGTGGTGATGGAGAAATGACCCTTATGTATAGTATTTTGTAGTTCATTTTCTCAGATTTCCATTTTTAGTATGACTAAGTGAGCTCCTACCAGACCCAGGAACTTCACAGATAACAACAGTAAATTCAGAATAAACCACATTCAACAACAGGAATAACAACCTGAAATCACTGATGAGTGAACAAAAGCAAGAAGATTCTGAAAGAAAGTTGACATTAGCAAGGAAGGAAGAGCAGAGTGTGAGTTGCCCACTTAATATAACTTTTACCTTAAAAGCAGACCAAAGTTAATATTGTACTGTGTGGCTAAAATTTCAATACATACATCAAACTAAAAAGATTCTGCACAGTGAAAAAAATCAACAGAATGAAAAGGAAACCTATAGACTGGGAGAAAATATATGCAAACTATATATCTGATAAGGTATTAATTTCCAAAATGTAGATGGGGCTTCTATGACTCAGTAGTAAAAAATACAGATGTCATTAAAAATGGACAGGGGAGTTAATTCCTCTAAAGAAGCTAAATGGACAAAATTATATGAAAAGATATTCAACATCACTAATATCAGGGAAAATATGAATCAAAACTACCCTGAGATACTACCTCACACCTGTTAGAATGACTGTTATGAAAAAACAAAAGACAAGTGTTAGGATATGACTATATTGCAACCACTGTACACTCTTACTGAGAATGCAAAATGGTGTGATGACTCTGGAAAACACTATAGTAGTTCTTAAAAAAAATTGAAAATAGAATGGCCATATGTACCAGCAATCCCATTTCTAGGTATTTATCCAAAAGGATTGAAATTGGGATCTTAAAGAAAAGTTAGTATTTCTATGTTTCCTGCTGCATTGTTCACAATAAGCAAGATGTGGAAACAACCGAACTCCACAGAGGAATGAATGAAGATAGAAAATGTGGTATACGTATACAGTGGAATATTATTCAATCTTAAAAAAGAAAGAAATCCTGCAGCATGAATGAGTCTTGACTACATTATGCTAAATGAATGTCAGTCACAAAAGGACAAATACTGCATGATTCCACTTATATGAGATGTCTAAAATAGTCAAACTCATAGAAGCTGATGGTAGAATGTTAACAGGAACTGGGTCAGGGGAGACAGGAAGTTACTATTCAATGGGTGTGAAGTTTCAGTTATACCGGATGAATAAGTTCTATAGATCCATTGTTCAACATTGTGGTTATAACGATATTGTAACATACACTTAAAACTTTGTCAGGAAGTAGATCCCATGTTGTGTTCTACACACACACACACACACACACACACAAACATGCAATAGAAAATTCAGTCTTTTCTGCCTTAAGAATCAGAGGTTGACATTCAGGACAACCATAGCTACTGGAAAGTGAATGAGTGAGAAGAGAGTCCTGAAAAGTAGTGAGCCAGAGAGATCATGTAATTCTGTATGTAAATGATTCCCAAATCTCTGAGTGACTCCCAGATCATGTATGCTTAAGACAGGCTGAAAGGTACTCAGCAAACTATAAAACAATTGAACAGGGTTTTCATCTGTCATTTGCACTTTGGCCTCAACCAAGTTAAATGCTTGCTAAAAAAAACAAAACCAAAAATCTTTTAGAAGTTTATAGCAGCATCTAGAGTCTCCACAATATAATGTTAACAATATTGACTATAAAATCCACATTTATTCAACATCCACAAAACTAGGAAAATGTAACCCGTTTTCAAGAGAAAAAATAATCACTAAAAATAAACCCTGAGATGATCCAGATGTTGCAATTTGTTAGCAAGGATTTTTAAAGCAGTTATTTTACTTATACCCAGGGACATAAGGAAAAAATATTTTCATAAATAGTATTCTTCAGTGGATAATTAGAAGATATTAAAAAGAATAATATGGAAATTGTAGGACTGAATATCCAATATAACGAAGAAAAAGTCAGGAAATACACTTAACAGTAGAGAATAGGGTTTCCCTTGTGACTCAGCTGGTAAAGAATTTGCCTGCAATGTGGGAGACCTGGGTTTGATACCTGGGTTGGGAAGATTTGCTGGAGAAGGGAAAAGCTACCCACCCCAGTATTCTGGCCTGGAGAATTCCATGGGGTCACAAAGAGTTGGACACAACTAAGTGACTTTCAGACTTTCACTTTCAGAGATAACAGAAGAAAGATTAGGTAAATTAGATGATAGAAATTATAGAATATGTAGAACAGAGGAAAAAAATTGAATGACTAGAATCTCAGGAAGTGGTGAAACAGTATCAAAAGGTCTTGGGGGAAAAAAGGTCTTGGATATTGGGAGTTACATAAGACTATAGAGAAAGAATGGGTGCCAAAAATAATAACAAAATATTTCCCAAGTTTACGCATGTAAAAAGCTTAGCACAATGCACAAAGGATAAATAAGAAGAAAACCATCCCTGGGCACATCAGACACTGCTAAAAACTAAAGATAAGTAGAAAACTTTGAAATACTCAGGGGAAAATGACATACTTCATACAGGAGAACAGTGATTCAATAGACTACTAGTATCTTATCAGAAGCTATGAAGGACAGTTCAGAAGAGTGTGGAGAAACATCTTTAAACTGCTGAAAGAAACATGAATAAAAATATCTAGTAAAAATATTCCCCATGAGTGAAAGCAAAGCAGAGACATTTTCAGATGGAAAAATAAACTAGGATTTAAACATTTCTGTTGCTCAGGGGGCCTGAACTACATTAAATACTTGTACATAAACAAGTAAGATGATACTACAACCTCAATTGGTACTTTCCCCAAAGCTAGTGATCATGGAAGTAAATTTTAAAAGAAAGTAATTTACTCTATTTTAAAGTTCCAGACTAGTTCGAAGGTGAGGGTCGACTAAATATAGCCTGTGGGCCCAATCTTGTCTGCTGCTTGTTTTTGTAAAGTTTTATTACTACATCTCCATGTCCATTTGTTTATGTATTATCTATAGTTGCTTTATCATTTCAATAGCAGAATTGATTAGTTGTGAAAAGGAGACCATCTCACTAGCAAACTTTAAATATTTAATATATATATTTTCCCCCAAAATATGTTCTGACCTCTGTTCTAGAGTCTGTGACCAAGTCAGCCTCTCAGTCTGTCTTCACACTAGTGTGGACCACAAGGGATTACTGAGTCTAGGACAAATGATATGGGGGCCTGGAGAGAAGAGCAAGTTTCACTCTTACTCCACACTTAGGTCTGCCTGTCACATACTTTTATCATGCTCTTCTCTTGACCTATATTTAGGATGGTGAAAACGAGAATTTCCTCTCCTCTGAGCAGAAACTCATTCTTTACCCGTGGAACATGCATGGTCCTATGGACCCGAAGAAATAGTCACATGATGATTTTACCATAAAGTACTCCCTAAAGTCTGGTGTATTTGAACTTGAATGAACTGATTTATCAGCTCTCAGCCAAGATGAAGCTGCTCTTTAGCCTAGTCCCATTTCAGTGTATCCTTATCAAAGATTCAAAAATTCTTGGAGTTGAGGCACTCAGGGTTAACTTGTTACACAAACAAAAAACGTACACTTATAAAGGCACATTTGTTTATTTTTACATAAGACAATCATGCTTATTTAAATAAACTTGTTTACATATGAAATTACAAGAGTTATTTAAGTATACCTTCAAGGGGAGCCACGGGGTGGTTCCCAAGTAGCTTCTGACACATAGCCGATCCCTTGGCAAGGCTCTTCAGCTTCTCAGGGCAAACAGGTATTCTCCCATGCCTACCTAAGGCTGCAATCTGTGTTGCTCTGATTATATTTGTCATTACACAATATGGAATGTTTCTCTGAGGAGAGTCTGCAGGCCATTTCCCCTGCCCAATCACTTGTGCTGCCACAAGCATGGATTGTGGATCTTTATCCTGTATATTTCTCCTTTGTAATACACCTTTCATGCATACATGGGTCTTGTTACAGATGCATGGTATATCTCAGCCCCTGAATACTTGTAAATATCTTTAAGGAGAAGGAAATATTATTTCACACATTCCTTGAATTCCTTTACCATGAAGGAAACTCCTCATCTTAAGACTACTCCAGCTTAGCAGAACCACCTTTATGTATTTATCTCTGTCCTTAGAAATCAGCAAAAGTACCTTCATTAGGAACACTTAATTAATTATTTTAGAAGCAGATAATTATATTAACCATTGTTCACAGTTCATGGCAAACTTTCATCCTTAGTCCATGTGGTTTTCTTTGTTGTTTTTAAAAATTTTCCCATGGGTCATCATTTGTGTATGACATATATATGAATGTATATTTAAGTCAAGTAGGCCTTAGGAAGCATCACTATGAACAAAGCTAGTGGAGGTAAAGGAATTCTAGTTGAGCTATTTCAAATTCTGAGAGATGTGAAAGTGCTGCACTCAATATGCCAGCAAATTTGGAAAACTCAGCAGTGGCCACAGGACTGGAAAAGGTCAGTTTTCATTCCAATCCCAAAGAAAGGCAATGCCAAAGAATGTTCAGACTACTGCACCACTGCACTCATCTCACACACTAGTAAAGTAATGCTCAAAATTCTCCAAGCCAGGCTTCAGCAATACGTGAACCGTGAACTTCCAGATATTCAAGCTGGTTTTAGAAAAGACAGAGGAACCAGAGATCAAATTGCCAGCATCCACTGGATCATCGAAAAAGAAGAGTTCCAGAAAAACATCTATTTCTGCTTTATTGACTATGCCAAAGCCTTTGACTGTGTGGATCATAATACACTGTGGAAAATTCTGAAAGAGATGGGAATACCAGACCACCTGACCTGCCTCTTGAGAAACCTGTATGCAGGTCAGGAAGCAACAGTTAGAACTGGACATGGAACAACAGACTGGTTCCAAATGGGAAAAGGACTACATCAAGGCTGTATACTGTCACCCTGCTTATTTAACTTGTATGCAGAGTACATCACGAGAAACGCTGGGCTGGAAGAAGCGCGAGCTGGAATCAAGATTGCCGGCAGAAATAGCAATAACCTCAGATATGCAGATGACACCACCCTTATGGCAGAAAGTGAAGAAGACCTAAAGAGCCTCTTGATGAAAGGGAAAGAGGAGAGTGAAAAAGTTGGCTTAAGACTCAACTTTCAGAAAACTAAGATCATGGCATCTGGTCCCATCACTTCACGGCAAATAAATGGGGAAACAGTGGAAAGAGTGGCTGACTTTATTTTTTGGGCTCTAAAATCACTACGGATGGTGACTGCAGCCATGAAATTAAAAGATGCTTACTCCTTGAAACGAAAGTTATGACTAACCTAGACAGCATATTAAAAAGCAGAGACATTATTTTGTTAACACAGGTCCATCTCGTCAAGGCTATGGTTTTTCCAGGGGTCATGTATGGATGTGACAGTTCGACTGTAAAGAAAGCTGAGCA
Organism: Cervus canadensis; assembly: GCF_019320065.1. Taxonomy (NCBI): domain Eukaryota; kingdom Metazoa; phylum Chordata; class Mammalia; order Artiodactyla; family Cervidae; genus Cervus; species Cervus canadensis. The sequence goes on along the minus strand of NC_057418.1, from coordinate 7,643,546 downwards.
CTGAAGAATTGATGCTTTTGAACTGTGGTGTTGGAGAAGGTTCTTGAGAGTCCCTTGCACTGCAAGGAGATCCAACCAGTCCATCCTAAAGGAGATCAGTCCTGGGTGTTCATTGAAAGGACTGATGTTGAAGCTGAAACTCCAATCCTTTGGCCACCTGATGCAAAGAACTGACTCATTTGAAAAGACCCTGATGCTGGGAAAGATTGAAGGCAGGAGGAGAAGGGGACGACAGAGGATGAGACGGTTGGATGGCATTACCGACTCAGTGGACCTGAGTTTGGGTAAACTCAGGAGTTGGTGATGGACAGGGAGGCCTGGTGTGCTGCAGTCCATGGGGTCGCAAAGAATCGGACATGACTGAGCGACTGAGCTGAACTGATTCTTGAAAATATACATTGTTTTTGTAGGTATGAGTTTAATTTTATAATGGAATTGTACTATAAAACTTGACCATTTTTTCAAGGCAGTGAGCACAATGTCTTTAAAGATGTATCCACATGACATGCATACATTTAGTAGCATTATTTCTCTTTGCTGCATGACAGTGCATGTTATGAATGCATTTGCCGTATATGCTTCCAATTTTCCTAATCATGACACTTAGAATGGCCCTGAGCAGCAACATGAAAAATATTCGTGTTCAGTTTGTTTAGGCGTGTACTCGAGAGTGGGATTCTTAGGTTATCAGATCAACAGAAATAGCTCTCCCTGTGAGCTTTCATCAGCAGTGCATACAATTTCCCACTTTCAAGTTTCTAAATTTTAACCACCTGTTGGTGTAGAGTTCTAGCTCATTATTATTTTGATTTGTTTTTCTCCAATATCTAGTGAGGCTAAGAGTGTCTATATATGGGATGTTTATGTTTTCCCTTCTGTAAATTGCCAATTTATATTATTTGTCTATTTTTCTTTTGCACTTCTTACCTTTTCTTTTTCCTTTGTAGGAGTTCCTTGTATAGTCTGGATACTAAACTCTTGTTAGTTTTACATACTGCAAATATTTTCTATTAATCTATAATTTATTAATCATTCACATATTAAAACTTTGAAGTGTATTTTGTTAAATGGAAAAACATAATTACAGTGAATTTGATAAGTATTTTTTTTCAACTTAGAGTTTATGTTTTTGGAGTTTTATTTAAGAAGTTGTTTCACATGCTAAGCTTACAAAAGCATCAATTTTTCTAAGCTTTATAGATTTATCTTCCACAGTTATTTAATCTAACTTGAATTCATATTTTTAATATGGTATAATGTCAAAATCCAGCTTTTCTTTAGCTCCAAAAATCAAGGTAATTTTCTAATCCTTCAACTGTGCAATCCATTTCCCTCACTGATTTTAAGTATAATTTTTAATATATAATATCCATAAATACATGAGCCCATTGGTGAGCATTCTTTTCTGTTCTACTTGTCTATTTATTCCTGTACAGATATATTATTGTTTTCAATGTAATTGAAATAATTACATTATTGTTCTAATGTAATTTAACATCTCACAGGCTGATTTCTCCCTATTTGTTATTCTTGCTCAAGTTGACTCTGCTCAACTACTCTTCTTGAGTAGTTATCCTTACATAAATGTTAGTATATATGTCAGGTTTTTCAAAATATTCATCTCAAATTTTGACTGAAATTCTAAAGACTCCGTAGATTAATTTGGGGACAAAGTCATTACCTTTATTGGTTTAAGTCATGCCATCCATGAACATAGTTTTCTTTTCTTCATGTATTGAGGCTGTTCTCTATGTCCTAAAATTGAACTGTAAATATTCTCTACAAAATTCTTGTGCATTCTTTTTAGATTCATTTTTAATTCCTTTCTGCTTGTCTTTGTTACCACTTTTGTGTCAGCATGATCAAATTGGAACTATGATTTATTTGACAGTGGAGAAATCAGGTAGTTTGTATCTTTCAAGAAATTTGTCCATTTTATCTAAATTGCCAGATCAGTGGGCATAAATTTGCTTGTAATAATCTTGTGATGGGGGAGATTATCCTGGATTATCCCTGTGGATCTAATACAATTAAAAAGGTCTTTATAAAGGAAACAGGCAGGAGAGTCAGAGAACTGATGTGACTACAGAAGCAGAGATTGGAGGAATGCAATTGCTGGCTTTGAAGATAGAGGAGAACCATAAGTAGAGGAATGTAGGCAGCCTCTAGAGGCTGAAAAAGACAAAGAACTGATTCTTTCCTAGAGCCTACAGAAGGAATAAAGGCCTGCCAACACCTTAATTTTTGTTGTTAAAATTCCGACCTTAAGAACAATGTTGTTAATCAACTATATTCCATTAAAAATAAAAAATTTTAAAGAAAAAGGATAGTCAGTCTCTTTAGGTCATTAATAATTAACCACAAATAGGCATCTGGAGAAATAAAATATACTAAACTTCAGAGTGCCTAGAACCTTTTCATAAATCTTTGGTTCTTCCATTTGAAAAGATGAAAAGTTATTTGAAATCAATAACTTATGATTTTAATTATGAACACCTGAGGAAGTAAGGATAGCATAAAGATTTCTTTTCTAAATTGAGACAAAATAATGTAATACAATCACTGTGACACAGATAGCTGATAAAATGCTATTCAAATAATAACTGGAACACTTTGGTGACTGTCACAAACAAAATAATTAAAGAAGTGTTAAATTCACTTTATAAACTAGCAAGATAAATCTTAATGAGATAAGACTAATTTAAAAATTAGTCACTACTTATTCAAACACACTGTAAACAATTCTGACAATAAAGCAATGCTAGGAAATTTATCCTCATCAATTTTCATCTATTTTACTTCTGTATTCTCCAATATGATGCAGGAGATAATTTGTTACTTTGCGAACTATGCTTTCTGTATACCCAGGGAGAATTTTCCTGTGGAAGACGTTGAGTGGGTTCTTGGTCATACATGTTGTGGTTTTTTTCTCATTTCAGGAGTTTTAGGGTTACTGGTCTCTAACTTTTCAGTCTCTAACAGATTTCAAAACAAATCAACAGACACATTGGAACATTGGTTATTTTGGTTTAGTGTTGGGTAAATGAACATTCTAGGAGACTCTGACATTGTGCCAAATGTCATTAAGGCTAAGTTATAAAGTCATGTTTCTTTATGAAACTTTGATACTTGCCAAGAGGTCCTTTTTTTTCATATTGTTACCTATTACTCCATTCAAAGGACTTAGCAACCTTATAGAGGGCAGTCAAGTCGTTTGCACTGCATAAATTATATCATTAAGTGTCTGAATATGGATTGATTTGTTCTCAAGACCTCAAAACTAAACACAGCTGAAAGTTAAATCCCATGACAAATGAAAGCTCTGTACAAAGATCACAGACAGCATATAGTAAATGGAATTGCTAAAAACCACATTATCCTCTAATATACACCTGATAAATGATCATCTAAAACTGCAATTTGAGAGAAAAAAGAATTTAATGTTGCTGCTTCAGGATAGCAAGAATCAAAGAAAAAAATGTAGCATATACATTAGAAGCAGAAGAGGTTAATGCATTCAATTTAGTGTTCAATGTAAAAATGTGGGGGAGGGTAATAAATGATAAAATTAGATTAAAGTTAATGCATTAGGCTGTTCCTCCTGAGCTTCCTGTTGAAAAAAAGTTGGTATTATATGAAGTAGCATGTTTAATGCTACTTTTAAATTTAAACCAAACAGCTATGGATTAAATATGGAAAAATCCAACTGTGGTGCTCTTTTAGTTTCCCCCTCTAAAAGTTTTTTGCTATTGTAAAGTAATATATTATTATTTTGAATAACAATATGTATTTATTGAATAATAATAATTTGTGTTATATATAAATAATATAGCATATAAGATTTATATTTTTGAATAGTAATTTAAATTAGCCATGCTGGTCAAATTTTAAAGAATTATCTCTACGACTGATTTCTAAACAACTGATACCAAATCAATTAGCTAGCTGAAGTGGTATTCTTACTAAGCAGTTCATTAATCCTGGAGAAGGAAATGGCAACCCACTCCAGTACTCTTGCCTGGAGAATTCCATGGACAGAGGAGCCTGGTGGACTGCCGTTCATGGGGTCTCACAGAGTCAGACACGACTGAAGCGACTTAGCATGCATGCATGCATTGGAGAAGGAAATAGCAACCCACTCCAGTATTCTTGCCTGGAGAATCCCAGGGACAGAAGAGCCTGGTGGGCTGCCATCTATGGGGTCGCACAGAGTTGGACCCGACTGAAGCGACTTAGCAGCAGCTGCAGCAGTCCATTAATCCATAGGTCATTTGATTCTATTTCTTTCTCAGATTTTTTATTGTTTAGTCATGGATACTATTTCTGATGGAAAAAGCATATAATTAATTTGGGATCATAATATGAAGTGATGATTGAGATTACATGTCAAATGGGCACCCAGAATTTGAATTACATTTTATAGCATCAAATGAGAGTCAATCTATATGTGTACAACTTAGTGCTTTTTCTTTTGCCTTCTCATTTTAAATTTACATTGATTTGTTCAATAGATATTTATTAATCATTACTGTGTGTCATACTTTGTACAACCCACTACTGATACAATAAAAGAACAGAGTATAAAAAGGCTTCTCTCTTCCTCTTTTCATCTATTCTTGACATTGTCTTCTCTTCTGGGGTAAAATTCTGTAAGAAGCTCTATGAATCTTTTTTTAGAATCTTAGCATAGTACTTAGTACAGAATATGCAGCAGTAGATGCTCAATAAAATGTGAGATTAAAAAATACTATTAAAAGTAGCTTTGAAATCACATAGTCTAATTGCTCATTTCTACAGATGACAAAGCAGTTAGTCAACTTACTACTCAAGATCCAGTTAATAACACGGGCAAGATTAGAATCCAGGTTTCAGATTCAGAGCTTTTTACACTCTCTTGCTCTTCCACCTCTAAGAAGATGATTATCACAGGATTGTTGTTGTTTAGTCACTCAATCACGTCCAACTCTTTTGCGACCCCATGGACTGTAGCCCACTCTGTCCATGGAATTTCCCACGCAAGAACACTGGAGTGAGTTGTCATTTCCTTTTCTAGAGGATCTTTTCAACCCAGGGATCAAACCCATGTCTCCAGCATTGGCAGGAAGATTCTTTACCACCAAGCCACTAGAAAAGCCCTATCATTGGATATTCAGGATAAAATGCAACTAGTGTGTTATATCACAAATAATATTATACATAGATTAGAATATATACATTTCATATAATTAATTAGAAAAGAATATAGTGGGCAGACTATAGTGTGGTGAGTTAGGAGAAGTAGGATATGTTGAAGATAATAAACAAGTCTGATTTATATGTAAAATAAGTTCAAAAATGAAGCTAATTTTATTATAAATATTATAGAGGAGCAATAAAAATCTAACAAATTTGAGAAAATCATAGAGAAATCAGAGATGGATAATGTATGGATTATGTGACTCAGAAATGGAGTAATTGAGAGGGGAGAAGGGTTTGGAAATAGACTTTCTCAATGTTATATTTACATTACAAAATTTGAGGTAGAAGCTTGAGGGTATTATCAATTTTTGTTATAAACAGAAATCTTCAGTATATTTAAGTCTATAGAATTTTGATCACTGTATGATAAATATAATTGAGTTTTATTAGAGTAGTATTACTTAACAAGGTGCATATGCATATTAATTTTATTAGGGAATAGATTGAATTAGGCTAAGATGTAACTATAATATTTTAAATGATGGGAAAAAAGAGATATTCTAAACTTACAAATTTGGGAGGTAAAATAACAACAATATGAACTCCTAGTCTCCATCAGCATTTTCATCAGTTTCCTAGTTTTAACCTTCATGTCAGCTTAATGAATGCTGAGGAATGAACTGTGTACCGCCCCCACCCCCCACCAGCTGATATGTTGAGTTCTTAACCCACATGTGACTGTATCTCAAGATAAGACTTTTAGGAGGAAGTTAAGACTGAATAAGGTCATCAGGGTGGGGTCATAACCCGCTAGGATTAGTGGTCTTATAAGAAGAAGATGAGAGATCTCTGTCTCTCTCCCCAGTGTACACACAAAGACGGCGTCCTGTGAACACAAGCAGATCAGAAGCCAAGAGGAAGAGGCCTCAGAAGAAAACCTACCTTGATGGCCTCTTGGACTTCCCAGTCTCCAGAACAATGAGAAGTAAATTTCTATTGTTTAAGCCACCTAGTCTATAGTACTTCGTTATGGCAGCCACAGCAGTCTAAGAATTTTGGTAATAGCTACACTTAACAGATAATATACCTGATATGAAGAGCGACATTTTTGACTTAAGCTTATGTGGTTGCAGTTTTGGGACATAAAACCAGGTTGCTTTAAGTCCATGGTTTATTTTCTTGGTTTATTCCTAATTAAAGAGTCATTTTGAAGTAACCTTACTTAGATACTTTGTTAAGTATTTTAAGTCATCGATTGATCAGTAATACACACATCACTTTAAAGTCTGCCAGATGTAATCAACATAGTACAGAGAATTTGCTGAGGAATCCCATAGTAGCTGTCAGAAATAACAGGGAAATATAGACAAGATTTCATTTGCTCAAAACATCAGGAAGTGGTCTGAAGATTACCTAAAACTGCACAGAATGTCACGTTTGTCATCTGCTGAAGCCACTTGTCAAAGGGGCAGTAATGGCTTCACCTGCCTTCAGCCTGTCACACTCCATGTGAATACCTTTTGCAGTCAGGTCTGCACGGCAATCCTGGTGGCCAGAGAGTCTGGAAGATAATACTTCTTGGTTCCAGCTCTAGGAATACACAAGATAGAGGGCAGTGGGGAAAGCATGCTTATTGCCCCTGAAGAAAAGGAATCCAGCTCAGTTAAGAAGCATGATATTTGTCTTCTCTATGCCTATTTGTCACTGTCGTGGACTGACGAAAATTCAAAAACAACTAAATCAGAGTCCATGCCAGAGTCCTCAGGTCCTCACAATCCAGATGAAACACAAGAACATCTGCTTATAAATGCAATAATGCTGTACTGTAATTCTTCACCAGCCATATCATTTGCATTAAGTATTATCACCTCCTTAGGAGAAGATTCATTCCAACACACGTATTCTCAAGAAGAAAAGTGACTCTAAGTTATTAATCTCTTTCAAATTCTATTCTGACTAGATTTTCTTATTCAGTTATTATGTCAACTATCTTCAGGAATATCTTTCCTGAAAGTGTCTTCAATACTAGTTGTAAGCATTATGAATATATTTAAACATAGTCATATAATTTTATTATCTAAGCTAGCTATTAGTATAACTCTTAATAAAAATTAGTCTGAATAAAGGACAAAATTAGAGCTCTAATTTTAGAGCTCAAATACCATTACTGAATTTATATATGACAGTTTCATTTAAATTTGATGAAAACTATAGTTTTCAAAATTATATTTTGACAATATCACAGGATTTATAAACATGTTTTTATCTTGCAACTTTTTATCTTGCATAAATCTTTAAAATAATATATCTACAAGAGTTCTATTTCAATATAATTATTGTATCATTTAACATATCAAATTAAAGAATACCTTTTACAACTTCCCACTAAATTTTCATTGGACACTGATTTTCTCATCTTTCTTTCATTAGGAAAAAACCATGAAAAGAAGCATATCATTAAATTATATATTATTTATGCAACTGAATGCTATCACTAGTTTGATAGTAGGCTTTAACGGACTATGTTAATATTGCTCAATATTACATTCTTTTGCTGCAGTGTGAAAGCAGATAAATAATTCATTCAGCAAACATTTCCTGAATGTATAGTGTATGCCAGGAGTTATAGTCAAGACTAGGAACATTCAATGGTATCCTCATTTAAACATTTGTTATACTTCCTATGCTTATGACAGGAGAATTTAAGTAATCACTTTAATAATGTAAAACATATACCATGTGAAATTATATGTAAAAGACAGGATGAAATGGTTTTAACAATTTGTTGTACAAGATGAAAATTAAAATGTTTGAATTGCAACTATTGCTAAAAATTAATTTTGAGATCACACATGCCTACTTGCATCATACATCAATTCCCACTGGCTATCTATTTTACATACAGTAATGAATATGTTTCAATGCTACTAGCTCAATTTGTCCTGTGACAAGCTAGAGAGTTGGGATGGGGTTGGTGGTGGGAAGAGATTCAAGAGGGAGGAGACATACGCATACCTATGTCTGATTCATGTTGATATATAGCAGAAACTGATACAACATTGTAAAGCAATTATCCTTCAATTAAAAATTGAAAAAAAAAATCACACATGCCTTTACTTAGAGTAGGATCCTATCCAATATTAACTGTTCTCTTCAATATGTATATACTTTGGAGATTTGTAAATGATTCTATCTTTAAGAAAAATAAATTGAGGGCTAGATTTCACAATGCAGAGCTAGCTCAGTAGATTCCCCCTTTCTCCAATATAGATCAGGGTCTTTGATCATAATTATAAATTGAGAGTCTTGCAAATGTTATGTCTTTCTCTTTTCCACTACCAATACACTGTCCTTCAACATACAGCTTATAGATGTCTTAAGAATAGGCTCTCTGTATTCCATAGTATTGTATTAATTAAATTATTTCTAGGTCTCAGAGAGACCAAGAAGTTTCCTAAGGATAGTGTGCTCGCTACATGTTTATTGCTGCTGCTAATGAAAACATAACTGTGGTTTTATGCAACTTATTTCAGTGTCATATTGCTTTGATACACTCCAGAAAATGATCAAACCTGCTCTATCTATACTTTAAAAAATGCCTTTGATCATATCATCAATAACAATGAATAAAAGTAATATATAAACATTTACCAAGTACATAACATAGCTCTAGTACTGTGCTCAGGTCCTTTACATATATTATTTCAAATCAACCACAATTTTGCTAGGGAGATATTATAAACTCCACTTTACAAATGAAAACTACTATTCTTTGAAAAAGCGGAAAAAGAAAATGTTATAGAATGTAAAATTGCATTTCATAGAAATGTAATTCTCACATTTTAAGGAGACCCATAATTTCAATTATAAAACTAATATCTGCTAAAGTGTTATTTTCCAGAAAAACAATAAAATCCAGAAAGGATCTTCTCTGTCTTCTGTCAGTTCTTTGTTTCAGAGAGAGTGGCGAGGTAAAATGGCCAGGGGAACAATTGCCTCCAGAGACTGAGCCCCCGTTTTTCCAGGTTATTTCTCCTTCTGATCTCTCTTCAGTTCTCTTCTTGTCTAAAATGTGTTCTTTTGTAGCCAGCCCAAGTGGTTAGGTACCCACTTCCACCACTGTCACTCTAGGTTTTCCTGAATTCTCCTTCCAAATAGATTCCTCACTTTATTCTGAAAAAATATCAATGAGTGTGGCTGAATTCTGATAGTTAAAATTATGAATTATGAGATAAACTCAGGGTGGAGCTGGAAAAGTAATAGTGGTTTGGCTACAATGATATAATGATGACAAAAGGGCTCAACTTGAGCTCTTAGGAAGGATCATTTTTCTAGAGATTTGAGAAACAAAATACTTTCCTCTAATTTTTAAGCTGGAAAATAATTTCCAGATAATTCATCAGAGCCACTCATCATCTAACTAACCACCAAATTAATTCTGTTCTTCTTAGGAAAAAAATTGTTTCAGAAAAATGTTAAAGGTAATTTTTATTATTCAAATTTAAAAAAAAAAAACAATTTATAATCATTCCCTAAACCTTTCCTGTGGCTCTAGTGAATGGCACCATAGTCCCTCCAAGTTGTGCAAACAAGCGATGTTGTCATCATTGCTTATGACGTGGTCCTCTCTTTCACCACCTCTGCCCTATATCCATTTGTCAGCAAATCCTGTGGATTTTATCTGACACTTTTATCAAATCCATGTAGTTTTTCCCATTTCCCCTCAACCTTAGTCTGCTGCTGCTGCTGCTGCTAAGTCGCTTCAGTCATGTCCGACTCTGTGCGACCCCATAGACGGCAGCCCACCAGGCTCCCCCGTCCCTGGGATTCTCCAGGCAAGAACACTGGAGTGGGTTTCCATTTCCCATCTTAGTCTAGAGCTACCACTATTTCTCATCGGGACTAGTTCTAGAAACTTCTCAGGGACTTACCTATATTTACTGTTTTATCATACTTAAATCATCCCTCCAGAAGTGATCTTTAACAATGTAGATACAGTCACAAGTACTTCTCACTGATTTCCCATGGCTCTAAAATATTCATTCTCAACAGGGTCCTTTATAGAATATTTTGGAAATATGAATGGAAATATTTTATTTCGAGTCCATGGCCGACCATTTTCAAACAATGACACTATCCTTAATTCCTATTATACTCTTCCAGCAACATGATATTGGCACTTATCCCATCAAGAAGTGCAAAAAGTTCCCTCTCTTTGAATCTAAGTGATTTGGCAACTGCAGAGTAAGTGATATTAAGAGACTTCAAAGGTTAGCTCATAGAAGGTAATACAGCACCCCCTTAGCTCTCTTGGCATGATCTTGGAACCTTGTTACTGTGTTGTGAGAAAGCTGCAGCCACAGACAGAGGTCACTTGCACAGTAGTTCCAGCTGAAGTCTCACCTTTCGGTGAAAATCAAGCACTAGATGTGTGTAAGCAAACTTTAAGATGATCCAAGTCCCCAGCTACTGAGTCACTCTTATCTCTCAAGTCTTTCTAATTGAGACCTCAGATATCCTGTCACCACTTTGCTCCTTCTGAATTCTTAACACTTAGAATTTGTGAGTATAATAAAGTGATTATTTTATGCTACCAAATTTGGGATTGTTTGTTACCCAGCAATAGTAATTGGGACTCTGCTTGAATTTATATGTTGAATTCAACATAATTTTATCATAAAAGTTTTAATTTACTTTTCTTTTATATTACTATAAGGGAATTGTTAATTTTTTAAAAAGTATGTGTTTAGGTAGCTGTATTAGTCAAGGTTATCCAGAGAAACAGAACCAATAGAACAGCACAAGATGTATTTATATCTATGTCTATATGTATCAGTCTAGATTTATTTTAAGGAATTGACTCATGTGACTGTAGTAGTTGAAAGACCAAAAATCGGCAGGGCAGACCCAGGGAAGAGTTGATGTTGTAATATTGAATCCAAAGGCAGTTTAGAGGCAGAAATCCTTCTTCTTCTGAGGACCTCACTTTTTGTCTTAAGGCTTTCAACTGACTGGATAAGACCACTCACATTGTGGAGGGTAATCTACTTTACTAAAAATCTACTGATTTAAATGTTAACCACATCTAAAAAGGAATAAAACCCATGTAGGTGGAGAGTGTCAGGAGAATCTCCACTTTTCTCTCTTTTTCTCTCTTGGCTCTGCCCCTGAGGCCAGCCCCAGGTATGGAACAGTACAGTCATGTGAATCCCCAATGGAAAAATCCTTCTCTGGATAAAATAAACTGGTTTAAAAAATTCTCTCTATTCTGATTCTAAAATTTACATGGAAAGAAGAAGAGCTAGAAGAAGAGCTAGAATTACTGAAACAATTTTGAAAGAGAAGAAAAAAATGAGAGAACTCAGAATTCCTGATTTTAAAATTGGCTGTTAATTGACAGTAAGTAAGGTAGTGTGGTGTTTGTGAATGGATGCATATTTTCACTGTATGTAAACTAAAAATAAAGAATAAAAAGTGATGAAATGGCTATACAACAGCAACTTTATATGGAACAATCTGATATACCAAATATTCATTTAGCCAAATATTGTGACATCACAAAATTGGAAGACTAGAAGAAGGAGACATGTCTGTGCCGTAAGTGACAAAGTTAAAGAGTTAAATCATTATCTTTAAATGTAGGCAGTGAATGGATAATTTACAATATTAAAACATTCAGTTCAGTTCAGTTCAGCCACTCGGTCATGTCCGACTCTTTGCAACCCCATGAACCGCAGCACGCCAGGCCTCCCTGTCCATCACCAACTCCCAGAGTCCACCCGAACCCATGTCCATCGAGTCGGTGATGCCATCCAACAATCTCATCCTCCATTGTCCCCTTCTCCTCCTGCCCTGAATCTTTCCCAGCAACAGAGTCTTTTCCAATGAGTCAGCTCTTCGCATCAGGTGGCCAAAATATTGGAGTTTCAGCTTCAACATCAGTCCTTCCAATGAATACCCAGGACTGATTTTCTTTAGGATGGACTGGTTTGATCTCCTTGTGGTCCAAGTGACTCTCAAGAGTCTTCTCCAACACCACAGTTCAAAAGCATCAGTTTTTCGGCGCTCAGCTTTCTTTATAGTCCAACTCACATCCATATTGACAGTTGGAAAAATCATAGCCTTGAATAGATGGACCTTTGTTGGCAAAGTAATGTCTCTGCTTTTTAATATGCTGTCTAGGTTGGTCATAACTTTCCTTCCAAGGACTAAGTGTCTTTTAATTTCATGGCTGCAGTCACCATCTGCAGTGATTTTGGAGCCCAAAAAATAAAGTCAGCCACTGTTTCCACTGTTTCCCCATCTATTTGCCATGAAATGATGGGACCAGATGCCATGATCTTAGTTTTCTGAATGTTGAGCTTTAAGCCAACTTTTTCACTATCCTCTTTCACTTTCATCAAGAGGCTCTTTAGTTTTTCTTCACTTTGTGCCATAAGGGTGATGTCATCTGCATATCTGAGGTTATTGATATTTCTCCTGGCAACCTTGATTCCAGTTCATGCTTCTTCCAGCCCAGTGTTTCTCATGATGTACTCTGCATATAAGTTAAATAAGCAGGGTGACAGTATACAGCCTTGATGTAGTCCTTTTCCTATTTGGAACCAGGCTGTTGTTCCATGTCCAGTTCTAACTGTTGCTTCCTGACCTGCATACAGGTTTCTCAAGAGGTGGGTCAGGTGGTCTGGTGTTCCCATCTCTTGAAGAATTTTCCAGTTTATTGTGATCTACACAGTCAAAGGCTTTGTCATAGTCAATAAAGCAGAAATAGACGTTTTTCTGAAATTCTCTTGCTTTTTCGATGATCCAACGGATGTTGGCAATTTGATCTCTGGTTCCTCTGTCTTTTCTAAAACCAGCTTGAACATCTGGAAGTTCACGGTTCACATATTGCTGAAGCCTGGCTTGGAGAATTTTGAGCATTACTTTACTAGCGTGTGAGATGAGTGCAATTGTGCGGTAGTTTGAGCATCCTTTGGCATTGCCTCTCTTAGAGATTGGAATGAAAACTGACCTTTTCCAGTCCTGTGGCCACTGCTGAGTTTTCCAGATTTGCTGACATATCGAGTGCAGCACTTGAACAGCATCATCTTTTAGAATTTGAAATAGCTCAGCTGGAATTCATCACCTCCACTAGCTTTGTTCGTAGTGATGCTTCCTAAGGCTCACTTGACTTCCCATTCCAGGATGTCTGGCTCTAGGTGAGTGATCACACCATCATGGTTATCTGGGTTGTGAAGATCTTTTTTGTATAGTTCTTCTGTGTATTCTTGCTACCTCTTCTTAATATCTTCTGTTTCTATTAGGCCCATACTCTTTATGTCCTTTATTGAGCCCATCTTTGCATGAAATGTTCCCTTGGTATCTCTAATTTTCTTGAAGAGATCTCTAGTCTTTCCCAGTCTATTGTTTTCCTCTATTTCTTTGCATTGATCGTTGTGGAAGGTTTTCTTATCTCTCCTGGCTATTCTTTGGAACTCTGTATTCAGATGCTTATATCTTTCCTTTTCTCCTTTGCTTTTTGCTTCTCTTCTTTTCACAGCTATTTGTAAGGCCTCCTCAGACAGCCATTTTGCCTTTTTGCGTTTCTTTTTCTTGGGGATGATCTTGATTCCTGTCTCCTGTACAATGTCATGAACATTAGGAAACATGATTTTAAAGTGTGCTATTTAGAAATGTGAAGATATACAACAGAAGAAATGGTGGAGAATGGAAAGTGGTTGTTTCTGTGCAGTGAGATTCTGGGGTGGGGAGATAGGCAAGAATTGTGTGATAATATATTACACATATGATTTAGGCCATCATTATATGCAATTGTTCTCTGCTATGCAATATAAAATAATTAGGATTTAAAAGGGTAGGAGTTATTCTGGATTTGGGAAAGAGTGAGTATGACGACCAGCTCTATCTACACAGAAGGTCTTCACCTGCAGGTAGCAGTTGGTATGTTGGGTTCTGGGGACAAGGAAAGGCATGAGCTATCTCAAGCAGGGGGCTGTGTTAGCACAAGTAGTTGGTCCATCATCAATGCCAGGCTGGGAGTTTTGGACTTAGAAATCTGGAGGTTTTGAGCCCAAGATGAGAAGCAGTCACCTCTACCTATATGACCCAGGACAAATTGTTTATTTTCCTGGATCTGAGTTTCACCACTGTAAAAATAAGTAAATTATCTTTACTGGTCACTTCAGATTCTATGATGAAACTAAAATTTCAGGATGATTAATCTGCAGCACTGAGAATGGGGAAGACCCAAGCAGACATTTCAACTGGGAGGCACTAAAGTTCTTTGTTTTGAGGCCCAGGAGAAAATACTAGGTATTTATTTTGTGAAAGAAATGAAAGATAGCAGTAATGTATAAGACAAAGTTTCTCAAACTCTTTGGTCTCAGGACTGTTAATTTTTTATTTATTTTTTTAATTATTGAGGATCCAAAGAGCTTTTGTTTATTTGGGTCACACTGATAAATATTTACTGTACTAGAATAAAAGCACACATGTATAGAGTTCCACACAATTTTGCATTTCATTTCAGAGGACTCCAAGGCTCCCCTTGTGGCCCACCCATAGATTACAGTTTGAAGACCTTTAGGATATGAGTTTGAGGTTAGAGTAAATGTTAGAGTAAATGTGCAAAGCAAATCCGATTTTTCCAGAACTTTTTGAATAGTTCTAGAAAACAAACCACCCAACATTGGCTTTATGTTACTGAGCCAAAATATCCTTTGGTCTCACTTATGTTGCTGGACTAGATGGCCTTTAAGAATCCCTTCAGACTTAAGATTATATTATTCTATGATTCATCCTTATTGGCTAGTTAGACTGTTCTGATTTCATTCCTTTGTTGCACCACCCTTACTTCACTAGGGTTATGTCCAATTGGCCTCATGTTTATTCCCCAGAAACTGTAGTCATAAATTTATCTTCCAATTTCCTTTGCTTAATTTGGAAAATGTCGAGTGAATTAAAAAGTCTATTTCCAGGGAATAAAAAGCAATGGCAAGTAGCTTATTTATTATACACACACATACTTCTTATGACAAGGAGCAAGAGAGGAAGTGTTTTTTGGCCAAAGCATCGCATTTTTACAATTCAGAATTTTTTTTAGCTAGTAAATTCCATTATTCTTTTCTACACCACTTCTCCAATAGTAGAGTCCCTTTAAAAAAGGAGAAGAAAACATTTTTATCCAAGCATACATAACAAATGAACAAAGTCTCTGGTTAAGAAAGGCTACAGTACCCTAAATCAGCATGTGCAGATATTTTCAGAAATTCCAAGGGCAAACTGTGACTTTGAACATACCATGTATTTTCCAGGACTTCAGAAAAAAAATTTGGAGACAGAGAGCTCACCAAACTTCAAATTTGTAGTTATGTAACTTGAAACAGCCAGCTGATCATTAAGAAATGCAGCACTAAATAAGGACTGTCCAAATATAGAAATGTCTGAACAGAAAAAGTGCAGACTTTATTTTAAAATTTCAAGTTTATTATAGAGACAGAATCCAAATCTCTGAAAAGGCTGACAGGGAGAATTTGTAGGTTTCCTGAGAAGACAATTAAATTCGTATAAATGAATAACAAAGCTGATCCTCTGCCTAAAGTTTTTCAAAGTGAAATTTGGCTTAGCTTCAAGACTAATCGGTGTGTTTTCAATTGCCTTTTTGCCTTGTCCTCTTTCCTATTTTTGTACCATTTGTTTAATCACTGAGTCTTGTCTGACTCTTTTGGGACACCATGGGCTGTGGCCCTCCATACCCCTCTGTCCATGGAATTTTCCAGGCGAGAATACTGGAGTGGGTTGCCACTGCCTTCTCTGCTGACCCAGGGATTGAACCTGTGTTTCCTGCATTGGCAGGCAGATCCTGTACCACTTGGGAAGGCCTCCTTCCTACCAAGCTTGAAATTCCTGCCATGGAATATTCCTGGGGAAGTACCCCTTTGCTACCTAGATTGGAATGCCAACCCTCTCCCATCAGCACAGAGCAGATCAGGGCCTTCGTGAGTCGACGCCTTGTTTCTGAGGTAACACACATACTTTGATGTTACTAAGAAGAGAGACTCATTGGCCTATATCCCTGAATTTCCTCTTCCACACACACCCCACCCTCTTCCCACAGAACACAAATCTAAGTGTTTCCAAGGGCAGGCATAGGTCTAGGAGCACCCAGCACTGAGCCATCATTAATACTTGAGCAGTGGAGTGCTCAGATCAAATATCACCTGCCTTATATTTTTTTCTATCATTGCTGCAAAGGTATCAGGTTGAGGAAGACCAAGAATTAGTCCTATTGACACTGGACAGGGAGCCCTAGGGTGGTTCATGAGAGAAGGAGAAGGAGAGGTTTTCCCTCTGACCCAATTTCCATGCTCTCTTCTCTGAAAGATGCTGCTGGGCCCCCCCACTCCTAAGCAACATCTGACTTGACAGGTATGAATAAAGCATATCAAAAGCAAAAGAAAGGATGTACTCAGAAGTGCAAGCCTGGTAGCTAAGAGTACCTTTCTTAGCCTGAATAACATTAGTTATCTCATCCACTCAAACTGGGAACATTTCCTTCCTCCTAGCAAAATAAATCTGTGAAATCAAATATACCAAGTGTTGAGAGAAGGTGGATCCAGGGGAAGATACAGATGGCTGGAAAATAGAACCATCCCTTTGGCTCTATGATGTGAAGTAAAACATGTAAACAGCCTGCCGCAGACAAACATATCCAGAGCAGTTCTGTTCAGACTTCCAAAAAACCAGAAACAACCCAAATGTCAACAGGGATACAAATAAACACACTCTGGTCTAGTCATACTAAAGACCAGTATATAGCAGGAAACATCAGTGACCTTTATTCCACAGAACTCCATGGAGGAATCTTAGAAACAGTTGTAACTGAAAAAAAGGCAAGTTCCAGAACACTGTGCAGTGGGCTTTGTGTATCTGCGGTTTTGCATCCGCAGAGTCAACCAGACGTGGATGGATAATTTGGTTGAACCTGCAGATTCCAAACCTGCAGATAGGAAGGGATGACTGTATATAGCGTGATGTCACTTTTATAAGGGCTGCCCAGGTGGTGCTAGTAGTAAAGAACCTCCTGATGCAGAAGGGGTAAGAGACGCAGGTTCGATGTCTGGGTTGGGAAGATCCCCTGGAGGAAGGCATGGCAACCCACTCCTGTATTCTTACCTGGAGAACCCTGTGGGCAGAGGAGGCTACATAGGGTCGTGAAGGGTGGGATACAACTGGAGCAATTTAGCATGGACACATTTGTCATAAAACTCAGTAACTAAACACTGTGTTGGTTAAGCATACAGACATCCGTGATAGGATTATTTTTAAAAGCAAGGGAATGAGAAACATAAAATATTGGATACAGATGACTTGGGGAGGGGTGGGGGAGGCAGATTTAAGACCAGGAAGGAGCCTGGGAAAAGAGGTCAATTATCAGTAAGGTTGCAATTCTTGGATTACAGATGCTTTATAAATTAGAAAAAAAGAAAAAAAAATAAATTAGAAAAAAAGATAAAGGAGAAACAAATCGAAGGGTTATGGTCTTTCATTATTTCTTGCTCCTAATCAAGGGGGGAAAAAATCAATAAATAGCTGAGAGCCCCAGAGAGGGCCTGATGGTTGGAAAAGTTGTGGTCGCGGCTCTCTTGTACCTCTTGCTGTCTTCAACACAACATTCTCTTCACAGGAAGTGTCCACAGTAAAGCTCACTATCAATTCCAAACATGAAGTCCTTGTCCAACGGCGCATGGGAGGCTTTTTGGCTGCCATAAGCTGCCCCCAGAGAATCCACTCATTCTGTGCGCTTGTCGACTGTGTCATAGCTCAGCTCAAGCCTCCACGAGATAAGCTCTTCGAGGCGGAACAGTTCCAGCTGTTGTGGTCAGACAGCAGCAGGTTCTTATCTGAGGACAGCAGGGCCATGTGGCACACCGCAGCCGGGGCAGTCGGGGAAGCATGTGGTCTCTGCACACAGTAGCAAGGTCCAGGAGACAGCAATTAGCACCAGGAGAATGAAGATGAACGGGACATATACATAACCTTCATAAAAGTGTCACAGCGAAAAAGACTCACAAACCATATGGATCCGTGCCTGGGCTCTCCCTGGGATGGCCTTTTACATTACACTAGTCCAAGGGATGACTTTTAAAAAGAGTTTGTTTTTTTTTTCACTGCTGTGTCTTTCTGATGAGCCCCACCAAAAGAAGAAGTAGGCTGCCTCTGTGATGCTGAATGAATCAATCTTGACATTTTGTGGCTTTCTCCACTCCAAGTTTCTGGACCAGCATTCTCATCTGCATCTGTTGATAGGTAATTAAGTAGACAGCTGCCTCTGGTACTGTTTTCTCTTTTATATTTAGTGATGTTGTTCTGAACCAATTCGTATTTCAGGTATGTCCTCATTCATTTTCAAAAGACCAGTACTTAAATATTTTTTCTTAGCAAAGAAATAAGCCCTTACTGGCTGATTTAAGCAGAAAAAAATTTATTCAAAAGGATTTTATGTCACTTGCAAGACAACCAAGATGGCTACAGAATCGGTCCCAAGAAATAGCCATGATATATAGTTCTATATATACTTTATACTAGAGTTATATACCATATATATTTTGATGCAGCAATTTCACTTCTAGATATACATCTATTAGAAATGAAACCTTGTGCTCTCCAAAAGATGTATCATAGCCCCAAACTGAAATATATTCAAATGTTCATCAACTGTAGAAAGTATAAATAAAAAAAAAAAATTATACAATGGAATATTACACAGCCATGATAATGAATGATAAGTGGAACAACATGAATGAATCTCACAAGCATAGAATTGAGCAAGAGAAGCCAGACTCAAAAAAATGTATACTGCAATATCATTCCTATGAAAGTCAAAAGCAGGCAAAACTAATTTATGATTTTAAAACTCACAACAGTGACTATATTTGGAGAGGAGAGTGGGAGTAGTAACTTAAATGTGCAGGATAAGGATTTCTGGGAATTTGATAAGGTTCTATTTCTTTTTTTAATTATTTTTGATTGGAGGATAATTGCCCTCCAATGTTGTATTGGTTTCCGCCATACATCAATATGAATCAGCCATTAGTACACATGCATCCGCTCCCTCTTCAACCTCTCTCCCACCTCCCACCCCACCCCACCCCTCTAGGTTGTCACCGAACATTGGGTTGAACTCCATGTGTCAGACAGCAAATTCCCACAGGCTGTCTGTTTTACACAAGGTAATGTAATTTGTCCCACTGCCTCCTTCCCCAGGTTCTGTTTATTGATCTGTGTGGTCTCATAAGTATGCTCGATTGGTAATTGTCAAGCTACACTCTTAGGATTTTTGCACTTTGATGTATGTATGGTAGACTTTATTAAAAACATTTTAAAACTGTTTTTTTCCTTCAATAAAATGTGCGTTATTTAGCAATAGAGATAATGTTATTTGTGATATCCTCTCTTCCTTTCTGTGTGGGATGGAATGATAAGCATTCCTGCCAGTATGTACACACTTCTCTCTCTCATTTTTTATTTATGAGAAGTTCCCTTTTATTTTCTCCCTTTTATTATTTTCCTTTGTATGTCTTAAGTTGATATTGATGTGGATCATAGTGCCTTTTCCTTGATTTCTTTCCAAAACACTCACAGAAAGCCAATGTAGGTCATAGATTTTACTTATTTTAGGGGGTAAATGAGGCAAGGCAAGAGGCTTGTGCAGATCAGATGGTTTAAATATAAAGTTCTTACCCTTTAAAGTGTTGCCATTATCCTGATCCTCTCCTCCCACTACACAATCTCCTGATGGAAAATTTTCACTGCTTATCTCCTCTTCTTGGATTCTCATCCCCATCACATTTCTCTTCTCTTTGCCAATCTAATGGTTGTTGGTGTGTTTTTTTTTCCTTTCTAGCTAGCTTATGTGGAATCTCCAATATAATTTTTTAAAAGATCACTTTATCTTATACATAGGTTTTACAGACCATATGCTGAAAGCTAATTTCTCATATCAAAAATGTCTCATCAGATTGGCCAAGCCAAAATAGTCCTCTCCACTTTTCTAGGCAGAGTCCTGCTGTTGGCCCTTAAACCAATGATCATTCTCCACTGTCCTTGAACCCTACACTGTGTTTATTTACACTTATTTTCGTAACCATGTAGATCCTAGTGCACTGCCCACATTTAACACATTATCTTTTTTTTTCTGAGATATAATTGACTTATAATATTATACTAGTTTCAGGTGTTGTTGTACAACATTTTATCTTCTAATTTAAAAATAATGACAGCACAAGGCCATGCAGCATCTCAAAACAACAGAATTGGTTTGCTGCTCCTTTGCATTACTTTCCTTTCAGGACTTATTTATTTCTGGAAGACCTTGCCACCCTCTTACAATTTATTGCCAAACCAATATCTTCATGCATATTCATTAATTTTTAAAATTGGCTAAAAGATCTTTATATTTGTAGTTTCCTGATGGATATTTTTACATGAAAGTCTGGTTATTGCAACAATTTTATTATATCTAAAACTCAACTGATATATTATGCCTGTCCATGACACTTGTCCACCATATTGATTATGTCATTCTAACTGTAGAGGATGAACAGATAGTGGAAAATGAATTGAATGCTCGTTAAGATTGACAAATGGCACAGGAGAGAGAAGAAACTCTCAAAAGTTTTAGAGGACCTATTATATTGATGTTTTTATAGCTTTAATGATCTTGGCTATATGGAAACAATCTTTCTAAGGTTAAGGGCAAGTTGCTATTTATTGTAGCCCTTCTCATTAAAGAGAAATTCAATCACTTTGCTATTCACCTGAAACTAACACAACATTGTAAATCAACTAAACCCCAATAACATTAAAAAATGAAAGACGCTCAATGCTTTGTGGGCCTTTGGAATCTAAGGCAACATATCCTACTCGTGGGACCCATGCTCTGACTTACAGAAGGCTCTCAGCTTTGAGCGCTACCCAGAATAAGGCAAAATTGTGTACAGATCCACACTCACTGAGAGCTGCTGGGCACTTGGGCCATTTGCCTCAAGATCTGAGAGTGCTCGGGTTATCCATGGTGGTTAAACATGCAAGATAGATTATCTATCGAGTTCTACTAGAAAGGTCACAGTTCAGACATCTAGAATTCTAGAACAAAGTCATGGTGCTTTCGCAGAGAACTAAGTATTTGCTGTTTTAAAATAGTTCCTGGTGTGCTGTTTTTCCTTGGTAGAAATTGACTTTAGAATTTGAGTGACTCAGATAGTAAAGAAACTGCCTGCAATGCAGGAGACCTAGGTTTGATCCCTGGGTTGGGAAGATCCTCTGGAGGAGAGCATGGCAACCCACTGCAATATTCTTGCCTGGAGAATCTCCACGGAGAGAGAAGCCTGAGAGGCTGCAGTCCATGCATGTCCACAAAGAGTCAGACACGACTGAGTGGCTGAGCACAGCCCAGCACATGATGCAGAGAAGGACTGGTTGAAACCCTAGGGGTAGCACAGTCCCTTGAGATACCAGGAAGTTTTCTGGCAGTGTGCCCATTACACCAGATCCCTTTCACCGTTGAGGAAGTAGTGAGGTCCCAGTCAGTACTGACACTTAGAGATATGGGTTTACTTTATGTATAAACCTTCTCTCAGCAGGCACCACCATCTGAGAAATTACAAAATGCCAATCCATTTTTATCATATCCCATATAACAGTGACTCAGATGAAGGTACTCATTTTGTGACAAGAGACACGTGGCTCCAGACTATAAACTTCATTGCTTAGAAGCATCTCAGCTAGTGCACCAAGTTGGGTAGCCATAGTCTGGGATGTGGGATATTTGCTATCCAATATCTGGTATTTGGTGCTGAGTTGTCAGAAAAATTGGACCCAGGAACCAAAAAGAGGTAATACAGAAAATTCTCACCATCAGTGACTGTCTTTTGGAATTCGAGTTTTCTGTTTCTGCCCTGCCAGATCAAAAGTCTCAGTTCCCAGGAAGTGAACATGTATGCTAGAAGATACTGGAAAGACTCCGCTGAACTTAAAGCTCCACCTCCCACCTGGTCATTTTTGGGTTTTCATGTCATCAAGAAAGGATTGACTTAAAGTGATTGACGCTAATTTTCTTGAAGATCTAGGGTTGCTGCTACCTGATGGAAAAGAGGAAAGTCTGCCTGGACTGCAGGGCATTTGGGGATGTCTTTGGGGGTTCTGTGCTCAGCAAAAAAGAGAAATGCATTAAGAGCTCAGACCCTTTAGGGAGGATAGTCTAGGTCATCACACTGGACAAGCAACCTTGACAACCTGAGGCACTGGCAAAGGGTAAAAGAATTCTAGAAAGAGCAGTAGAGGACGGGGAGGGTAAGTGTCAACTTCAGCACCAGCTGTAGCAGCAGGGAATGCAACTTTTTGCACTAAGGTTCTTTAGCATCAAGTATCAGTTCAGTTCAGTTCAGTCGCTCAGTCGTGTCCAACTCTTTGTGACCCGTGAATCACAGCACGCCAGGCCTCCCTGTCCATTACCAACTCCCGGAGTCTACCTAAACCCATGTCCATCGAGTCAGTGATGCCATCCAGCCATCTCATCCTCTGTCGTCCCCTTCTCCTCCTGCCCTAATCCCTCCCAGCATCAGGGTCTTTTCCAATGAGTCAACTCTTCACATGGGGTGGCCAGAGTATTGGAGTTTCAGCTTCAACAACAGTTCTTCCAATGAACACCCAGGACTGATTTCCTTTAGGATGGACTGGTTGGATCTCTTTGCAGTCCCAGGGACTCTCAAGACTCTTCTCCAACACCACAGTTCAAAAGCATCAATTCTTTGATGCTCAGCTTTCTTCACCGTCCAACTCTCACATCATACATGACCACTGGAAAAACCATAGCCTTGACTAGATGGACCTTTGTTAACAAAGCAATGTCTCTGCTTTTTAATATGCTGTCTAGGTTGGTCATAAGTTTCCTTCCAAGGAGTAAGCATCTTTTAATTTCATGGCTGTAATCACCATCTGTGGTGATTTCGGAGCCCAAAAAATTAAAGTCTGACATTGTTTCCCCATCTATTTGCCGTGAAGTGATGGGACCAGATGCCATGATCTTAGTTTTCTGTATGTTGAGCTTTAAGCCAACTTTCTCACTCTCCTCTTTCACTTTCATCAAGAGGCTCTTTAGTTCCTCTTCACTTTCTGCCATAAGGGTGGTGTCATCTGCATATCTAAGGTTATTGATATTTCTCCTGGCAATCTTGATTCCAGCTTGTGCTTCTTCCAGCCCAGTGTTTCTCATGATGTACTCTGTATATAAGTTAAATAAGCAGGGTGACAATATACAGCCTTGATGTACTCCTTTTCCTATTTGGAACCAGTCTGTTGTTCCATGTCCAGTTCTAACTGTTGCTTCCTGACCTGCATACAGGTTTCTCAAGAGGCAGGTCAGGTGGTCTGGTGTTCCCATCTCTTTCAGAATTTTCCAGTTTATTGTGATCCACACAGTTAAAGGCTTTGGCATAGTCAATAAAGCAGAAATAGATGTTTTTCTGGAACTCTCTTGCTTTTTCGATGATCCAGCAGATGTTGGCAATTTGATCTCTGGTTCCTCTGTCTTTTCTAAAACCAGCTTGAATATCTGGAAGTTCTCAGTTCACGTATTGCTGAAGCCTGGCTTGGAGAATTTTGAGCATTACTTTACTAGCGTGTGAGATGAGTGCAATTGTGCGGTAGTTTGAGCATTGTTTGGCATTGCCTTTCTTTGGGATTGGGATGAAAACTGACCTTTTCCAGTCCTGCTGAGTTTTCCAAATTTGCTGGCATATTGAGTGTAGCACTTTCACAGCATCATCTTCCTGGATTTGAAATAGCTCAACTGGGATTCCATCACCTCCACTAGCTTTGTTCATAGTGATGTTTTCTAAGGCCCACTTGACTTCACATTCCAGGATACCTATGAATCTTCATAAGTATTGCAATTGGTCGTGATCTAGAAAGGAACTCTGAAGAACTTGACTTAATGGAATTAATTGATGGGGGACACAAGAAGATCTTAAGGTGCAAAGGATAGACAACATCATATACTTCTTGTATCCTGCTTAATATCTTCTCTGCAGATTTGTACCAGCTTTGCTCAGGTGTTTCTTAGCGCTTGTGCCACATAACCCTCACTTTCTGCCCCAGGACACTTCTGATACTGCAACATGAGATGCGCGCATGACTCTGGACCTTGATGAGCACACAAACGTGAACTGCAAGGGAGTGAGCCCACTCTTAACTAATGAGGGCAATGGATGCAATTAATAAATATTTCTCTTGTTTTGTCCCCCATTGGACAATCTGAGATATATTCCATGAAGTGTCTGAGAATTTTTGGCAGGATGGTGCAGTATCACCCATAGTAATGGCCAAGTCAATACATTCCCTTTAATTAGCTTTCCCTTTCTCCCTATCTCACTCCCTATGTCCTTCCTTTCTCCCTGAGATTACTCCCTGAATAAACTATCAGTATGCAAGACTTTGTCTTAAAGTCTCTTTTTTGAAAAATCTAGGCCAAATAAATTAGAGGAGAGATCAAAGCTGAAGAAATAAAGTTGATCAAAATTTTATTTCACTTCACCCCAAAGGAATTGTAAGAAATTCTGTAGGCATTGCTATCATGCATTTCATATGTGAATCTTCAGGTGTGAAGCTGGAAATGTTTAGCTGCCTGAAAGAGATGGGGTCATTATTAGCCTCCAATTTCTAAGAGTACAGTGAAGTTCTAGTGGTCTACATCAACCCAATTTGCTCCTCAGAGAACCCTCACAAAATTGTTTTTGTAGTCACATTACATAGGAAACTATATGCATAGCCAAGACTAAATTCTATGCTCACTTTATCAACATCATAAAATAGTTTCTCCTGTGTTTGACAAGTATAATATCAATAAATCAATTTTAGTGTTTTAACATTAAAACCCTGTGGGTTTTTTTGGTTGGGTCTGAAAGTGATAGCACATCATTTACAATACACTCTGAACCAAGAATGCCCTCATATAAAAGTTCTCAGTTTGTTTTTCCTCTGTAGAACAATATCCCTATAAACTGTAGGGAATCCATTGTTAAATCATGAAATCTGTCTTTGATGATTTTAGCTATACTAAGTAATAAAGTAATTTTAGTTCAAATGTAAGAGAAAGCTCTCTATCCTTTTTTTAATTCTGTCTGTCTCATTACAGAAGGGTATAAGTATTAATTTAGGTATTCATCAACTTTAAATAATGAAGGAGTATTTAGGTGCCAATAATTTCCAAGTCCATCTTGAATATATCAGCATTTGATAAGAGAAAAGAATTATGGTGTTATTAATGTCTGCTTTATTCTTATCCTGAATTGTTTTAAACCAAGGCAGCACGTCTGGGTTTAATAATATTTCCCTGACGGCTCAGTGGTAAAGAATCCACTGCCAATGCAGGGATGCGGATTCAATCCCTGGGTTGGGAAGATCCTCCAGAGAAGGAATGGCACCCTACTCCAGTATTCTTACCTGTGAGACCTCATGAACAGAGGAGCCTGGTGAGCTACAGTCCATGGGGTTGCAAAAGAGTCAGACATGACTTGATGACCAAACAAGAAGAAGAGAAAAGCAGTGCCTCAAGAATTAGAAAATCAGTTTGAAAATCTCTCTACATCACACCTGAGTGTGCCCTTCAAAGCAAAAATGTCTAAAGGTCTCTCTGGTTCCCTTTCCTTCCCTCAGCCACACCTAGAAAAATATGTGAAGAAATTGCTTCACTTAAAAATTTAGTCTAGGAACTCCCCTAGCAGTTCAGTGGCTAAGACTCTATACTCCCAGAGCAGGGGTCCTGAGTTCCATCCCTGGTGAGGGAACTAGATCCCACATGTTGTAACTAACATTTGGCACAGCCAAATAAACATATAAGATTTTTAAAAATTCAATCTTTCCAAATGTGATGAAGTCTGTTGTTATTTTTGTTTAGTCACAAAAACATAAATCCAATTTTCACCTGGCCTTGCAACTGATAATTTAAAATTGTACACCAATTTGAATTCATCTGAAACATTTTTAGATGAAAAAGAAAAAAAATTTTGAAACTATAAGAGGATGAGAAACATAGGAAATTTTATCATTTAAATGAGAGAAAAATGACTTCACTTCTACGTAATTATTGCAAAAATTAAATGTAAAATTTGAATCCTGAGTCAACTGAGTAAGCCACCACACCTGGACCAATTATAGTTTCTAGAGTAAAAAAAATAATGACTTTTGTATGAATTATGTGTGTGAGAGGTATCCAAAAGGTATTGATATTCTTGGAACATATTGATAATTTATAGAGATTAAAAAGCATAATTTATATCCAACTATCCACTAAATCTACACCATATGATTATTGCACCTAGAAAAAAAATTAGCCACCACTGGTAACTTTTTAAAATACAAAAAAGCAAAAATCAATATAATGAGCATATAAGACTAAATATTTGTTAGCTTTTTTGCCATTTTTAATATTTTTGTGAGCATTGTTTCTACACATATGGTGTACTTTTATACACGTTTATTCAGTCATAAAGAATGCATATCACTTTTTAAATGTTATACAAGTGGCAGCATATTGAATGTATTCTTTCTACAACTTCTTTCAGCTTTATGTTATTGAAATTTTTTTCATATTGAAATCTTGTCTTAGTGGTTGAGAAGTTTCCATTGTATGTCATTTTTAGTTTAGTCTGGTTTGTTTGATCTTTGTTTAACAATCAGTAATGCATTGTCTCTTTATGCCCATGTGCTAAAATAGCTGGGCTACAGGGTATGCAACTTTAAAAATACTAGATGTAGGGCAGCAGTGTGTTATACAGTAGGTATGTTGTTTATTTGAATTCAGATCATTTACCCTTCCCCTCTTTGACTCTGATTCTTGATCTCTAAAATGATGACAGACAGCTTTTTATTTTTTTTTTAATTTTTATTTTATTTTATTTTTCATTTATTTTTATTAGTTGGAGGTTAGTTACTTTACAATATTGTA
The DNA here is from genome assembly GCF_019320065.1 of Cervus canadensis. NCBI lineage: Eukaryota > Metazoa > Chordata > Mammalia > Artiodactyla > Cervidae > Cervus > Cervus canadensis. The sequence continues at coordinate 7,616,359 of NC_057418.1, read as the reverse complement.
GTGGGTTTTGTCATACATTGACATGAATCAACCATGGAGTTACATGTATTCCCCATCCTGATCCCCCCTCCCACCTCCCTCTCTACCCGATCCCTCTGGGTCTTCCCAGTGCTCCAGGCCTGAACACTTGTCTCATGCATCCAACCTGGGCTGGTGATCTGTTTCACTATAGATAATATACAACCTAGATGCCCATCAGCAGATGAATGGATAAGGAAGCTGTGGTACATATACACCATGGAATATTACTCAGCCATTAAAAAGAATTCATTTGAATCAGTTCTAATGAGATGGATGAAACTGGAGCCCATTATACAGAGTGAAATAAGCCAGAAAGATAAAGAACATTACAGCATACTAACACATATATATGGAATTTAGAAAGATGGTAACGATAACCCTATATGCAAAACAGAAAAAGAGACACAGATGTTCAGGACAGACTGCCTTTTACACTTCAGTATCCATTATCCTCTTTATCCTTAGAAGAGTTTCAGGTATATACAAAGCCATCCAGATAATGGCTACACTTTTAGCATTCTTCCTAGATGTGGACATATGACTATATTCTGGGCCCTTCTCCTCTTCCTGCTATCTAGGAATTGTTGGAGAAACAGAGAGAGAGAGAGAGAGACAGAAGGCTTATCCCTAGAGATGGAATCTCTGTTTTGAAATATTGAACCTGGATGAGCTGTTCTGTTAGCTATCTACTGCTGGACTCTTATAGGGAGGATAAATAGACTCTTATTTAACTACTGGATTTTATTAGTCTCTTTTTTTATAGCAGTTCAGTTTACACCCTAAGAATTCATAATTTGTGGCATTGTTGTACTAAATTACAAACTCTAGAACAGTGCTCAATAAGTATCAATTATTTTGTTATCATTACAATGCCAAATGGCTCTCTAAGGTGTTTCACTAATTTATAAACTTACCAGCTGGAGACCCAGGTTCAATTCCTGGATTGGAAAGATCCTCTAGAGAAGGAAATGACAACCCACTCCAGTATTTTTGCCTGGAGAATCCCATGGATGGAGGAGCCTGGTAGGCTACAGTCCATGGGGTTGCAAGAGTCAGACACGACTGAGCGACAAAACCTCCACAGCAGGGCATGAATCTTCACACTTCATTGAATTTTTTCTATTTTTGTAAATTGATGGATGTAAATTACTTTTTACTAATTCATATTTTCTTAGTATGCTTTTTAAAAATGAAGAATGACATGTTTATACAATGCACAAATCCTTAGTGTATGGCTTAATGAGCATTTATAAAGTAAGCACACATGTATTATCGGAACCAAGAATACCTAGCTTCCTTGTGCCTCCTCCCAAATACTACCCCTGCCCTCCCCAAAGGTAACATTATCCTGAATTTTAAACACATAAATGTTAGGGACAAACTGTACTCCCCCTCACTCACATGCTGAAGTTCTAACCCCTGGGACCTCAAATATGACTGTGTTTGGAGATAGAATCTTTAAGAAGTAATTAAGTTAAAAAGAGGGCATCAGGGTAGACCCTAATCCAACATGACTGATGTTCCTATAAGAAGAGGAGATTAGGACAGAGATAGGTTCAAAGGGAAGACAATGTGAAAACACAAGGAGAGGATGGTCTAGAAACCAAAAGAGAGGGGTCTTAGAAGAAACCAATCTGCCAACTTGAATTTCTAGTCTCCAGAACTATGAGAAAATAAATGTCTATTTTTTTAGATATTCAGTTTGTGATACTTTGTTATGGCAGCCCTAAAAAAATAAAACTAATAATGGTAGATTAGTTTTGTTCAAAATGATCTAATATAAGAGTCAATCTCAGATTCAGAATCTTTTGTTTAGATCTTTTCACTAAACATTGTGTTTTATTGAGATTTACTGCAGTGTTGAACATGGTGCTGGTTACTCTATCTTGTTACTCTATGGTATTTCATTATGTGTGTGTAAAAATTTATTTATCCATTTAATGCTGACAAGCATTTGAGTCATTTCCAGAGTTTGGCTATTATAGATTGTTGCTCTAAAGATTCTTCCTATCTTTTGGTGAACATGTGTTCATTTCTCTGGGGTGCTGGTCTAGGAATGGAACGTCTGAATCCTGGTATGCATCTACGTTCAATCTTGTATATTCAGCCAAAACCTTTTCTAAAGTAGTTTCACCAATCTACACTTTCAGAGGCGGTACTTCTCAGTTGTTCCACATTCTTTTCAGCATGAGGTATTGTCTGTACTTTTTTTTATTTTCAAAATTCTGATGTGTAATAAATTCATTGTGAATTCAATATGCATTTCCCTAACTACTAGTGAGACTAATCACTTGCTTTCTCTAGTAGTATACGGCCAATTTTATACTTGAAAAGAACGTGTATTCTATGTTTCTGCAGTGAACTCTAATATTTCAAGTCCATTATATTGGTTATTTATGCTGCTGAAGTGTCCATATCCCTATGAATTTTCATAATAAAATGTTTCATGGATTATGGATTTGTCAATTTCTTCTCTATATTCTGTCAGTTATTAATTTATGTATTCTGAGCCATTATGAACTGTTATACATGCTTAGTAGATTGGACTTTTTATCATTTTGAAACATTCCACTTTATTTATAGCAGTGATTCTTATAGTTAAGTCTACTTTTTCTAGTAGTAGTACAGTTATAGATTGGTACATTTTATTTTGGCTAATAATTGCATGTGTATCTTTTTTCATTCTTTTTAAAAAATTGCTTTCAACATTTCTACAGTCTTACATTTAAGATGCATCTTTTGTGTGTTATAAATGGCTGACTTTAAAAAAATTCAATTTAACAAATTTTGTCTTTTAATCATAGTATTCACACTACTTGCATTTAACAAATAGCTATTATGTTTAGTTTTAAACTACCATTTTATTTATTTTTCATATATTTTTCTTTTGCCTTTTCTTGTCTTCTTTTAATCAAGTATTTTGTTAATTGTTCCATACTTTTCCTCTATTGCTTTGTTATTCATTATTATACTATTCTTTACCTGATTGGCCTAAGGATTAAAACATGAATCCTTGATTTGTTACATTTTAATACAAACTGTTACTTTTAACCTTTCCCCAACAATGCTTATATTCTTTTCCCATCTTTTGTTGCTATGTATTTTGCATCTTCAAATATTTAAACCACACAATGTATTAAATGACATTTTAGACATTCATTCAGATGTATTCAAATATTTATTCTTTTGATGACCTTTATTTTTTCCTGCATTTATATGCAGACTTTCTACCTAAAGAAGTGAATAAATTTTTAGTGTGTATATATGTGTGTGTGTGTGTATGTGTGTGTGTGTGTGTGTGTAGTTCTGCATGTGACTATCAGTTTTTTTATATTTGAAAATATACTTATCTTACTTAAATTTTTTATGGATATTTTTGCTGTGTGTATAATTCTAGATAAGTAGGCATTTTCTTCTAGTATTTAAAAAAGTATTATTTTCTTCTAGTTCCTAACGTCTGTGCTGCATATTTAGCCATTAGTCTGTTTCTTGGTTTTTTTGTTTTTGTTTTTTTGTTTGTTTCTTGGTTTTTTGAGGGCAACAGATTTTCCTTCTGGATGCATTTGACAGTTTCTCTGTATTTGTGTTTATAAGTCTGAATCTTTGATGTGCCAGTAGTTTCACTGTGATGTGTATCTTTGTGGACTTGCTTTCTTGTGGTTCATAAAATTTCTTGAGTCTGTGACTCAATATTTTCTACAATTTATGTAAATTCTTAGTCATATTCTTCAAATTTTTTGTTCCACTCTATCTCTTATCTCCTTCTACACATCAGTTCAGTTCAGCTGCTAAGTCATGTCCGACTCTTTGCGACCCCATGAACTGCAGCACGCCAGGCCTCCCTGTCCATCACCAACTCCCAGAGTCCACCCAAACCCATGTCCATTGAGTTGGTGATGCCATCCAACCACCTCATCCTCTGTCGGCCCCTTCTCCTCCTGCCATCAGTCTCTCCCAGCATCAGGGTCCTTTCCCACATCAGACATTTATTACATGTTAGACATTTCACCAGGCCCAGTATGTTTCTTATTATATATTCTACACTTATCCTGACTTTACTACATTTGTGCTACTACCTGTCAATCCATCTTCTAGTGTACCGGTTTAACAGCACCCAGTCTACTGTTAAACCAATCTATTGATTTTCTTTTGATTTCTATTGAGTTCTTAATTTTGGTTATTATCTTTTTTCCAAGCTAGAATTTCTATTTGATTATTTTCTCCAGATTCTAGTTCTCTGCTAGAAGTCTCTCTTGTCCTGTACTTTTAAAAAATATTAACCACAATTTTTTTTAATTCTGTGCCTGATAACCTTAATATTTGAATCTCTTATTGATCTATTTTTACTTTATCATTTTTTTAAACCTTTTGTTCTAAGTAATTTGGTTCTGTTTCTGGTATGATTGGTTGTTTTAAATGGATGTCAGTCATTGTATACAGAAAGTTTTAAAGATAAATTGACACCCATGATAATATTAATATTACTTTCCTTACAGAGAGGACTAACTGTTGTTTCTGGTAGACAATTAAAATAAAAGTAGGTCATCTTAATCTATTCTGGATTGAGCTAATTTCAGATATTTTTCAGTAATATTCTATTTCTAGTTTCCTTAGTCCCAAGGGTAGCTCTTCTGGAGCTCAGCTTTTCTGAACACCCAGCTGAGTGTCTGGGGCAGTTTACCAGGATCTGGTAAACCGGTGAGCCCTGAACTTCAGATTTTGTCTCCCCAGTCCTTGTGACTGTTGGAAATTCTGAAGTTTCTTAACCTCTTAGGGACCAGTTTTGTTTGGCTTTTGACCTCTTGGCTGAAAGTTACAAATAGGCAAATACTGGCAAGTATTTCAACAGAGCAGATAACAGTGAATATTGAACTTATCTCTTTGTGATTCCTTTCTTTTTGGAATCTTGGCTCCTCAGGTCCTAACTATTGTGATTGCTCTCTGAAGTGTTAGAACAGATTTTAAAATTTTTCCAGACTTTTTGTTGTTTTATATTAAAAGATTTAGTCTTATGCAAGTTAAACAGCTGTAGCCAGATGCACACACCCTCTGCCTGTTATTTTAATTTGCATGCCCAGGTATTGTAGTGAGGTTGGGGATGTTTGTTTTTTATATATTTACTGATCATTGTGTTTTCTTCTCTGTATATCCTTTGCCCACTTTTTACTGGATTGTCTTTTGGCTGGTAACATTTGAAGAACTCCAGATACTACTTATGGGAAAGGAAGCTACGTCTGCAGATATCTTCCTCTAGTCTGTGACTTGTCTCAATTTTTTTATGTTGCCTTTTGTCACACAGAAATTTTCAATGTTAATAGATAAATTTAAAACATCTTTTTCTTTATGGTTTGTGGGTTTTGTGTCTGGTTTAATAAATTTTTCTGTATCCTGATGTTATAAAGATATCCTCTCCAGTTTTTTCCCTAAAGTTTTGCAGTTTTATTTTTATATTGAGGCCTTAAACTTACCAGGCATTTATTTTTTCTGTGTTTTATTATGTAAGAATAACTATGTGTTCTAACACCATTATTAAATGCCAGTCACATCCCTACTGTTTGATCCTATCACTGTCAGTGTTTCTTTGTAAGATAAATTTTAGTATTTTTAATGTACAGATGTCATTAGTTTCTTTTTATGTTCACATAACTACCTATGGACAGTGATCACATTTCATGGTTCTTTGACTCTCCCAAACTCTTTAATTTTTATAAAAATTAAGTACAATGAAACATTTGTTAATAGATATATTGACCTAGAGTGATTGATGCTACATATTGATAGGCAACATAGCATTTTCTACCCATGACAATATTTCAGTTCAGTTCAGTCACTCAGTCCTGTCCAACTCTGTGACCCCATGGACTGCAGCACGCCAGGCCTTCCTGTCCATCACCAACTCCTGGAGCTTACTCAAACTCATGTCCATCGAGTTGATGAATCCATCCAACCATATCATCCTCTGTTGTCCCCTTCTCCTGCCTTCAATCTTTCCCAGCATCAGGGTCTTTTCAAATGAGTCAGCTCTTCGTATCAGGTGGCCAAATTATTGGAGCTTCAGCTTCAGCATCAGTCCTTCTAATGAATATTCGGACTGATTTCCTTTAGGATGGACTGGTTGGATCTCCTTGCTGTCCAAGGGACTCTCAAGAGTCTTCTCCAAAAGTTCAAAAGCATCAATTCTTCTGCGCTCAGCTTTGTTTATAGTCCAACTCTCACATCCATACATGACTACTGGAAAAACCATAGCTTTGACCAGACGGACCTTTGTTTGCAAGATAATGTCTCTGCTTTTTAATATGCTGTCTAGGTTGGTCATAGCTTTTCTTCCAAGAAGCAAGTGTCTTTTAATTTCATGGCTGCAGTCACCATCTACGGTGATTTTTAGAACCCCCCAAAATACAGTATCTCACCATTTCCATTGTTTCCCCATCTATTTGCCATGAAGTGATGGGACCAGAGGCCATGATCTTAGTTTTCTGTATGTTGAGCTTTAAGCCAACTTTTTCACTTTTCCTCTTTCACTTTCATCAAGAGGCTCTTTAGTTCTTCACTTTCTGCCATAAGGGTGGTGTCATTCTGCCTATCTGAGGTTATTGCTATTTCTCCCGGCAATCTTGATTCCAGCTTCTGTTTCATCCAGCCTGGCATTTCACATGATGTACTCTGAATATAAGTTAAAAAAGCAGAGTGACAATATATACAGCTTTGACATACTCCTTTCCAGATTTGGAACCAGTCTGTTGTTCCATGTCCAGTTCTAACTATTGCTACTTGACCTGCATAGAGATTTCTCAGAAGGCAGGGCAGGTGGTCTAGTATTCTGATCTCTTTAAGAATTTTCCAGTTTGTTGTAATCCACACAGTCAAAGGCTTTGATGTAGTCAATAAAGCAGAAGTAGATGTTTTTCTGGAACTCTTGTTTTTTCTGTGATCCAGCAATGTTGGCAATTTGATCTCTGGTTCCTCTGCCTTTTCTAAATCCAGCTTGAACATCTGGAAGTTCATATATAAATATGACAATATTTATACCCTTGATTTCTATCAGATATTGCAACATGTACAAAAAATATCTACTTGTGGTGACTCTAAAAGGAATCTCTAGAAAAATATTATTAGTATTAGTTAAGATTTATTGGTTAATGGTTATGTGCTTGGCATTGTTCTGAAAACTTTGCTAACTCTACATATGTTAACTCACTTATAAGAAAACTATGACTCAGGAACTACTATTAATCAACATTTTTAAGATAAGAAAAATAGAATCACACAGTAGTGAGTTTTTTCTCAGGTTTATAAAGACAGGCAATGCAGAACCATTTTATTTAAATCCAGTTAATTTTAACATGAAAAATAGATGAGGTATTCCTATTATAAAACTTTTAGGTAAACAATAAATTATAAAATATTTATAAATAGATTTATATTTTTTCTGCAAAATACATTCACACTTATATTTCAGTTTTTGAATATAGGTATCCTATTCATTGATAAGAATTAATCAGAAATATACCGACTTGTGGCTTTGTACAAGGTGTTAAAATTAACTCTAATTTGCTTGAATCTGCATAAAATGTTGGTATGTTTGCATTCACTGCTGTTTACTTGATAACAGCTGCATTTCAAGGGATACTTCATGTGTGCACTGATGGTTAAAAACACATTTCACATAAATGGAGTAAAGAACATTTAATGAACTAAGTTCTATGCATGTGAAAGCCAACAGCAATATTAGAAATGGTGTTTATTTTATAGCCCAGAAACTGCATTTTAAATGCTAGTATATGTTTATATGACAGTTCTATTAAATATAAAAGAGTCCCATTACAAGGGAAGTCCTTTACATAGACTTTTTATGTGGTCTAAATAGCATACCCAGCCCTGCAACTCCTCATGTGAGACATTTTTAGAACCTTATTTATGTTAAAGCCATAACAAACTAGCAACTAGAAAACTATAATGGGCACAAACGGCTAATAAAAAGAGATTGTTGAAAATACTTCTTAATAGCAACTTAGGAAGAATCTTGATGAAACAAAGTCAAGTCCAGTGTCTCTGGAAGCCTGCCACCCCAGTAATCACAAGCCACAGGTACTCCCCCTTCTCCATCTTTGTTGCTTTCTTGGCTGGAAACTAAAGAGTGAATAAACTCTAAGACTGGTATTTGCCCTACTTTTTATCCATACTACCTACCGAACCAGCGGTGCTCTGGAAAAACTCCTAGGATCGTTTTTCCTCCCTGTGATGATTATTTACTAAATGGTTTCTCTGGAGAAGTAGGGCAGATACTCCAAAACTGGTCAAAGGGGGAAGGGTGCCAGCCTGCATGCACACATGAATCTGCATATGTGTGCAAGTGTGTGCATGTGTATTATATATGTAAAGCCCGGACACTTGAAATCTGGATCACTTCTCAGCTGAACTGCTGTGTTTAGACAAGCTGGCTAAAATGAACAGGTCAAACCCTTTATTTATAGAGTACAAACTATTTGATCTGGAGTAGATATCAGCTCTACAGTCAAACATGTGGGCCAAAGTCATTTTTATTGCTACATCTTGCAGAATTCTGAAATGGTTCATGCGGTCACCCATGTGAGCTAAGGAAAATTTCCCACAGAAGAGTGGGCCAATCAAGTGTGAAATGCCGCTTGGATCACTAAAAAAGCCAGTATGTATTTATATAAGTGAAAGTGTAAAGCAGTGAAAGAAGAATGATTTTAATTTCTTATTTATTTATGGCCACATTGGGTCTTCACTGCTGCTCGTGGGCTTTCTCTAGCTGTGGTGCCCAGGCTTCTCATTACGGTGGCTTCTCTCGTTGCAGAGCACAAGCTCTAGGGCACATAGGTTCAGTAGTTGTGGCGCACAGGCATAGTTGCTCCATGGCACCTGGGATCTCCCTGGATGAGGGACTGAACTCATGGCTTCTACATTGGCAGGCAGATTCTTAACTACTGGGCCACCAAGGAAGTCCAAGAATGACTTGAATTTCTGAACTGCAGAAATCACCTAATGAATTTTTCTCACCCAGAGGTCCACTGCTAGGACAGTAGCTGAATCTGGCACAAAAGCAATGCTCTCTCTGTGAAATATAGAGATACTGGAAACCTATGGAATACAGTTTGAAAACTACTCACCTATTGGAGGTATCTATGCCATAAGAAGCATGGTTCAAAAACCATTCATTTTTTTGGAGTTGGATCAAGATCAGTGATATTTGTCTCTAATCCAGTGTGGAAATTCATTTCCCTACACCCCTGATGAAAGGCCTCCAGTCTATTTTTGAACTCACAGTATTGGGAAGCTCATGACCTTAAATTTTTCTAGCTTTACTTGTAAGAAAAATTTTTATAAGACAGTTCCCAACCCATGCGTGCTTAATTTTTATAATCATGTCACTTAAATGAAAATGGCCACCCAAGAACAGCTGGCTCATCTTAGAAGTTTCCCATTGCCGTTCTTGGAATTTCCTTGTGACAGGGGAAAATTATACACACACACGCACACACACACATATATATGTAAGCGTATTTTCAGTCCATGTCATCCTGCCCAGCTTCTGAGCCTTTGTTGTGCTGAGTGGAGGAAAAAGCCTTAAACATAACATCTTGAAGTTATTCGAGAACCCTAAATAATATATATTTGGATTTGGAATATGAGTCAACTTAAAGAAATTAGAGTGTTCTCTTATTTTCTTATTCTTCATTCAAATTTTCATTCTCTCTTAATCAAGTTGTCTCTTCCAATTTGCAGACTATTCTCCTTGATAGGGTCCCTCTAAAAATGTACCTCCTGGATATGGTATAATAAGATATTGATATGTGAATAACATCAATTTATATGCATCTAGCTTTTTCTAAATTTTATTTCTGATTAAGGATACTAATCAGGATACTCATATAATGAAGGATACTAACTTGCAGTCTATGGTGTCGCAAAGAGTCAGACACAACCGAGCAACTGAACTTAACCAAAGGATACTAGCACCAAAAATTTGAAGGGAAATATTAGGACTTTTGAAGGTTTTAAGATCTCTGATTCTACTAGAATATTTAAAACAACTTTGAAAACAAAAAATAAAGTCAGAGGACTAACACTGCATGATAATAAGATTCATTATATAGTTATAGAAATTAAAATAGGGTGATACTGTTTGTAAAACAGAGAAATAAAAGAGTAGGATGAAATAGTGTGCAAAATGACTTATACATAGTAGACAACTGATTTGAACACCAGTGCCAAGGTAATTCAGTGGTGCAAAAAATAGTCTTTTCAACAAAAGATGCTTAGACAATGGGATATCCATATAGAAAAAGTGAGTAAATAAGCAAAGATTTGATTCATGCAGCACATTATATGCACAAGTTAATTCAAAACAGGTTATAAGCTGAATGTAAGACATTAAACTATACATCTAGAGGAAAATAGGAGAAAACCTCTATGATCTTGGGTTAGGTAAAGATTTCTTAGATGCAGTGCCAAAAGTAAAATTCATAAAAGAAAAGTTAATAAATTATAATTAAATTGCTTAATAAAGCTAAAAGTTCTTGTTCTTTGAAAACCACTATGTAAGAATGAAACAACAATCCAAGACTGGAAGAAAATATTTGCCAAGTATCTAGATAAAAGACTAGTATCTAGAACATATTAAAAAAACTTGTAACTCAATAGTACGAAAACAAAGAATCCATTAAAAAAAAATGGGCAGCGGTTTTGGGCAGCAGTTTATCTAGGGATATAAGAATGACAAATAAGCATGAGAAAAGATGTTCAATATTATTAAGGAAATGCAAACTAAAGCCACAATGCAGTAGAGCAGAGGTTCTTTGCAGAAAAGTCACCGTGGCTTCCTGGTTCAGTAGTCCTTCCATGGAACCCAGATGGCCTGCCACTGAGGGCCAGTCCTCTGACCCCTCCTCACAGATCCCTCAGGAAGCCTCCAGGCGCCCACTGCCTGCTGTGATGGCCAGTTCCTCCTTGCAGGTGCGCTAGAATGACCACCAGGATTCAGAGGTCACCATCAACCACCAAATCAAACAAGAGCCCTACCTGTCCACACACCTCTTACTACCTTGACCATGATGATGTGGCTTTGAAGAACTTTGCCACATACTTTCTTCACCAATCTCATAAGGAGAGGGAACATGCTAGAAATTGACGAAGCTGCAAGAACCAAGAAGGTGGCTAAATCTTTCATCAGCATATCAAGAAACCATTCTGAGACCACTGGGAGAGTGAGTTGAATGCAATGGAGTGTACATTACACTTGAAAAAAATGTGAATCAGTCAGTTCTGGAACTGCACAGACTGGCCATTGACAAAAACAGACCCTACTTGTGTGATTTCATTGAGACATATGTCCTGAATGAGTAGATGAAATCCATTATAGAACTGGGTGACCACTCTAATCAACTTGCATAAAATGGGGGCCCTGAAAGTTGTCACTGCAGAGCCTGTATTTGACAACCATATCCTGAAAGACAGTGACACTAAGAGCTAAGTCTTAGGTTGGCTTAGCTATGGGGGTGATTTCTTTGGTCACTAAGAGAGGGCATGCATTTGAGTTTATCTTTACCTTTTCTTTAAGTTACATCAAATTACCAACTTAAGTTCTTTCATTTGTAGCATTCTTTCAAATAAAATAATTTGGTTTAGCCTGCAATCCAAAAACTACACTGAAATAACACTGCATTGCATACCTATCAACTGGCTAAAATTTTAATAGCTGATCATAATAACTGTTGATGAGGAAATGGAACTCAGTGGTAGAGATATAAAATGGTAAAACCATGTAATGCTTTGGAAAAAAGGCAGTTTCTTAAAATGTTAAATATACATATATAATCTAGCACTTCCACTAGATCTTACCTAAGAGAAATTGAAAACGTAGGCCCATATAGATTCTTGTACACAAATGCTCAAGGGAGCTTAATTATAATAGCCAAAAAGTGAAAATAATACGAATTTCCATTAATAGGTGAATGCGTAAACTAAGTGATGTGGTACACCCATCTGATGGAATGCTACTTAATAATAAAAATAGTTAAAATATTAACCCATGCTACAGCTTGAATGAGTCTCAGAATAATTATGCTGAGTGAAAGAAGTCCGAAAAAAAAAAAAAATCCCACATGATTCCATTTTTATAAACATCTAAAAAATTCAAACGAATGTATTCTGACAGAAAGCAGATCAGAGGTTGCTTTGGGAAAGAAGGTCAGGAATCTTGAAGGGAGGGATTATGAAGAGGTGCAAAGAAATTTCTGCGAATATAAATATATTCATTACCTTACAGGGGTGGCTCAAATTCTATACTTTAAATATATGCAGTTTATATATGTCAACTGTGTCTCAGTAAAGTTGTTAACAAAAATCTCTGAATGGCATATACTTAGCACAGGTTTATCTTTATGTTCATCTTTTAAATGAGGCTTTAAAATGTGAGCCTGGCATGGGGTTTAAGTACACTGTATGCGGCAAAGACTACTTCCCTCCTTGGCCTGGATTCTAGCCTTCCTTCCTTTGGCAACTTGCTGCTTTCAGGTTTCTAGGCCCAAGGTCAGGGAAGGTTGTGCTGATTGGCTTGCTCTTTCACTGCTCTTCTTTTTTGCTCTAAGATACTTTTCTCAGACATTTTCAGCAAGATCCTTTAAGAAAAGATATGTGTAAAACTAGTAAGCACTCGTCTTCTATCGCCTCCTTAAAAACTACATCAGCTCTTAAAGTAAATAACATTGTTTTTTGTCTTTTGATTACACTTGGGTTTGAAGGGGGTGGAAAAAAAGCCAAACATTACCTTTCTGTTTGACATTTTGGAAGTGAGAGAATTAGCAAAGTTTGCCTTGCTTTCTAATGAAAATTGGTGCAAGCAGATAGATTTTATTAATTTGGCCAAGAAAATTGGAGAGGAAAAGTGGGAGGGCTGAGTTATGAAACCCATCTGGTTCTTAACTAAGTTTCAGTCCACAGTCAAACAGCCCCGAGTGGCAAGGCTATTTGCTACATTAGCTTCATGAACTTAAGGACCCAGAATTTTAAAAATTCAAGATTCAAAGATCAAACCCAATAAGATGAAGGTACTTCTCTGCGGAAATCTGCCCTGCTTCCCCCTTTCTGTGTTAAAGACTGTATGTCTCTTCCTTCACCGGCCCCTTTATCTCTTTCTGTGTGACTGTGTGTGGTCTCCTTTCGTGTCTATTTCTCCTTCTTCTTTGACTCTATGAAATATATCATGAAGCTAAACTTTGTTTTTATTATTTATTGAATGGAATGTTTGAATCTCCTTCCTTAAAAGCAGAAGGATGGCCTATTTTTACTCCTCTTAAAAACTTCACTTATAATGAAACAAATAAAATCTAGTTGTTTTATGCATCTTACTTAAATGTCCTGCAATTTGCTTTTTCTGTGCTAGTGGTACTGTTCTTCCCCTGCTTCTCCCTGTTGGCAATAATGCTGTTGAAAAGTAATAACTTAGTGAATTATTGTAGTTCATAGACTTATTTGTAGGTGGCATCAGGTGCATTACCATACAGTTGACAGTATATGTATTTGCTATTTTTCCCTTAAAATTTTTTTTGCCTATTTGTTTGCTAATAAATATTTGATCATTAAAATAAAAATAATTAAATATATGCATTCTTAAAAACTTGCTTATTTCACAGAATTGTTATAATCTTCAAAACATGACTTGACAACATTCAGTTATGAAATCCGTAGCAGTCAATGAAAAACATCTATTTTCACATATTGCTTTGGCCACTTTTCTCATCTTTTGGATGAGAGTGCAATTGTGACCACACCATTTACACTGAGAGAACATCAAAGACGAGCTTTAGATATTCAGTTTCATTCAATATAAGATGACTGAACACCTAAGAAAGTTTCCTTCATAAACTAATGCTAGTCACCTATGAGTCTGGTGTTCTACCAAACGAAATATGAAGCCATGAATGATGGGCCTTATCAAAAATTAAAGTACAGTGTGAAATAATCATTGAGTAAGGCAAATGAAAGAACTATTAGGAAAAAAAAAAGAGTTTTGGAAACATTAAGCAAAATTATTCCAAATTGATTTAGTCAATCCTGCAAGGAGATTTGAAAAAAAAATAACTGCTTGAAATCATGGACCTCTGATTCTATATTACATTCTATTATTTTAATCACAGAAAGTAAGCAGTACAAGACAGGGGAATTTCCTTTGAAATACAAGTTGGAGAACATCTTTTGCAGTTCTTTTATTGTATCATCATCTCTTTCCAATTCTGCTCTTACTCTGTGACTTTCTGATAAAGAGCAGTTATAAAATTTGCAGAATTACGCCCACCTGCAGCAGCAAGATTTAAAGATGGGAGTACTTCCAGCAGGGGGGTTCAGCCACATTCCCACTGACCTCCAGGGATATAAAAATAGCCTCAAGTGACCAAGAGAGGCAAGTTGTCTTCAACAATAGACAACCATTCAGAGTGAGTGCTTACCTCCTCCCTCTCTAACCCTCGGGCTTCCCTGTCCCTGTGAAAAGAGCAAGGCCGTTGGAGCAATGAATACTCCTGTATTAGCAGACCAAATGGTTGATAGAATTTACATGAGATCTGGAGCAAGAAACGGACACCAGTGAGACAAGGAGGAATCACAAGATCAGCTCAAGTGAGAATAGATATTGGCCTAGTTTGATTCTATTTTGCAGTGAACGGACACAGTTCAGTGAGGCGTAGCCAGCAGGCATGGCACATGCAGTCACTGAAGGATCTCCCTGGGAGACGCCAATTCCTCACACTTGCCTGGGAAGAGGAACTAGAGCCTGGAGCCCTCCCTGGGATTCTTAATAGACAACCTGTAGCAGCAGAGGCCAGTGTGCATATTCTTTTTTGCTGCCAATAGTCTGCTCTAAGCTGAGGAGGCCTGGGCAGAGGCATCTGGCTTTGAACTCATGTGTAGAGATGCAGCCAGAATTTTTTACTGTGTAGTCTTGCTTGCCTTTGTAAAGTCAAGCAAGCAGCCTTGACTCCTGCTAGCACCATCTAAGCTGCCCATTTGTGCAAATGGAAATACAAAGTAAGTAAAACCAGGGTGGAATTTTATTTTAGGTAGAATCATGGATCAATTGGGTTCTAGTAAAAGAGCAAGAAGTCAGTGTAGACAGTTCAAACATTGTGGGGTTTAATACAGGGAATTAGCAGTTTGTAAATTCAGTGGAAAGCGTAAGAGGGACAGAAGTCTGGGTTGCAACTGGATGTTTGCATTCAAGGTCACATTGCTGCATCTGCAGTCTATAGGTTAGGAGACAGCCATCACCCGACCATATGCACACCTGGTCTATCAGAGCTCATGGTCAGCCAGCATAGCCACAGAAGGATGGCCTGGCCCATCCATACACCTTCCAAATCTCATGCAGGCCTTCTCACTGGTAAAAACTAAAGCACATCCAGGATGCAAAATCAGCAAGTCAGTTGCACGAGTTTCAGAATGGTAGTTCTTCGTCTTCCAAATCTGAAGGAAGTAAGGATGGATGTGGAGGGTTTGTAGACACTATGGAGTTGGCCCAAAATTTCGTTTGGGTTTTTCTGTAACAGGTTATGGCGTAGTATCCATCTGTTGCTGCTGTGCTAAAACCAAACAAAGTGAAAGTGTTAGTCGGTCAGTCATGTTCAACTCTGTAGCTCACCAGGCTGCTCTGTCCATGGGATTCTCCAGGCAAAAATACTAGAGTGGGTAGTCATTCCCTTCTCCAGGGTATTTTCCTGACCCAGGAATCGAACCCAGGTCTCCTGCATTGTAGGCAGATTCTTTACCATCTGAACCACCAGGGAAGCCACACAAAACACCAAACAGAATGTGACTGTAAATGTTATTCTCCATGAGCATAGTACTCCTGGCAAAGTTAGTACATTACCAACAGATAAAAGACTTCAAAATCTCAAAACTAGTCAACACTTACCAAACTAACAGTGTTAGATAAAAATAAATTAGGTTTTTTTTTTTTTCTGCTCTTCATGAGAAACAATATGATTATGTCATTTAAAAATTTCACCTCCTTACTGCTTATGAATTATTTATGTATGTCTTTGCATACACATAACTTGAAAGTTTTAAGGAAAACCACCCACTAATTGAACTAAATAATTTCAATTTCCATAAATAACCTTAGACTTAGTTCTATAACTCAGTAGCCTACATGTCATATTGATTAATTACGCTTGTAGTGAGTTTTACTTTTTATGACTAAAATGAACAATACCAATATAGTTGATAAATTCAGTAAATTAAATTTTCCTGTGGCTCAACTTTCTTTTTCTTCTTCTGTGACTAGACTTGGTATCCAGTATATTTATCAGAATACTATTTTCTAATATGAAGCACAAAAAAGACTAGAGTGTTGAATCAGTTACTCACTCAGCTGTGTCTGACTCTTTGTGACCCCATGGACTGTAGCCTGCCAGGCTCTGCTCTCCATGGAATTCTCCAAGCAAGAATACTGGAAGGGGTTGCCATTTCCTACTCCAGGGGATCTTCCCAACCTAGGGATCAAACCTGTGTCTCCTGCCTTGGCAAGTGGACTCTACCACTGACCTACTATTATTCAAATAATGTTAATACATTTTTGTTGCCTTCATCTTTCCCAGGAAACAGACTCTGAGGTAGAAATTTGTGTGAGAGCAATTAATTGATGAACGCTCTTAGAAGAAACATCTGTAAGGGTTGAGAGACTCAAGATTGGGAAAAGAGGGGAGTTGAGCCATGATTCAGTTGTAACAGAGTCTTCAGCAGATTCTCTGGAGATGAGATGACTATTCAGAGCTGTCCTGAATCACACTGGACACCTATCTTGACTACCTGGGATGTGGGCTATTCCCAGGGAACAAGTGTCCATCCTGGGTGAGGCAGCTTTCTTGTACAAAGGGTAATGTCCACTAGAAATTATCATATTAAGTGAAGCAAGTCAGACAGATAAAGAAGAATACCACTTGATGTCACTTAGATGTGAAATCTAAAAAGGTGATACAAATGAACTTATTTACAAAACAGGAATTACAAACTTCAGAGCTGCAAACTTCTGGTTACTGAAGGGGAAAGGCTGGGGGGAGAGAGAAATTGGAAGGTTAGGATTAACATATACTCACTACTATATACAAAACAGGTACTCAACAAGGACCTACTGCATAGCACAGGGAAGTCTACTCAACACTCTATAATAGCCTATGTGGGAAAAAATCTGAAAGAAGAATGAATATATGTATATTTATAACTGAGCCACTTCGCTGTACATCTGAAACTAACACAACATTGTAAGTCAACAGTTCTCCAACATGAAATAAAAAGTTAAAAAAAAAAAACAAGGACATACTGTTTAGCACATGGAACTATATTCAATATCTTATAATGATCTATAAAAGATTCTTTTCAGATTGGCTATATACCTGAAACTAACACAATATTCTAAACATGTAATACTTCAATTTACAAAAATTGTCAAAAAGATGAATTAATACAAATTTTATCGTAAAAAGGGCAATGTCCAAAGAGGAATTCACTACAAACCACTGTGGGTCAACACCCCAACATCTAGAAGAAGGAGTGCCTCAGCCCTTGTGGGGGATCTGGCTAACAAACCGCAACGTTCACCATACCTCCCACAGGCCCCATGTTGAAAACACCCGAAGACAGATCTAGATCCCAACCTCATTCCATTAAGAAAAATATTTGTTTTGGCACACTGATACATTCTATATCAAACTACAGTTTACTATCTTGTTGAGTCTTAGATATTGGAAAACATTTTAGTTATATCATACTCAGAGAAAAAATAAGTACTGGGGGTGTACATGTGACACAGTGTTTTCTAAGTCAGAAGGCAGTTTGAGTTTGTTTTTCTATCTTACAACTATCTTTCAGAAGTTTAATTTTTATTCTGTGTCTTCAGTCATCAAGACAGTATGGTACTGGCACAAAGACAGAAATATAGATCAATGGAACCGAATAGAAAGCCCAGAGATAAATCCACAAACCTATGGACACCTTATCTTCGACAAAGGAGGCAGGGATATACAATGGAAAAAAGACAACCTCTTTAACAAGTGGTGCTGGGAAAGCTGGTCAACCACTTGTAAAAGAATGAAACAAGAACACTTTCTAACACCATACACAAAAATAAACTCAAAATGGATTAAAGATCTAAATGTAAGACCAGAAACTATGAAACTCCTACAGGAGAACATAGGCAAAACACTCTCCGACATAAATCACAGCAGGATCCTCCATGACCCTCCTCCCAGAATATTGGAAATAAAAGCAAAAATAAACAAATGGGACCTAATGAAACTTAAAAGCTTTTGCACTACAAAGGAAACTATAAGTAAGGTGAAAAGACAGCCCTCAGATTGGGAGAAAATAATAGCAAATGAAGAAACAGACAAAGGATTAATCTCAAAAATATACAAGCAACTCCTGCAGCTCAATTCCAGAAAAATAAATGACCCAATCAAAAAATGGGCCAAAGATCTAACAGACATTTCTCCAAAGAAGACATACAGATGGCTAACAAACACATGAAAAGATGCTCAACATCACTCATTATTAGAGAAATGCAAATCAAAACCACAATGAGGTACCATTACACGCCAGTCAGGATGGCTGCTATCCAAAAAGTCTACAAGCAATAAATGCTGGAGAGGGTGTGGAGAAAAGGGAACCCTCTTACACTGTTGGTGGGAATGCAAACTAGTACAGCCACTATGGAAAACAGTGTGGAGATTTCTTAAAAAACTGGAAATAGAACTGCCATATGACCCAGCAATCCCACTTCTGGGCATACACACTGAGGAAACCAGATCTGAAAGAGACACGTGCACCCCAATGTTCATCGCAGCACTGTTTATAATAGCCAGGACATGGAAGCAACCTAGATGCCCATCAGCAGATGAATGGATAAGGAAGCTGTGGTACATATACACCATGGAATATTACTCAGCCATTAAAAAGAATTCATTTGAATCAGTTCTAATGAGATGGATGAAACTGGAGCCCATTATACAGAGTGAAGTAAGCCAGAAAGATAAAGAACATTACAGCATACTAACACATATATATGGAATTTAGAAAGATGGTAACGATAACCCTATATGCAAAACAGAAAAAGAGACACAGAAATACAGAACAGACTTTTGAACTCTGTGGGAGAAGTGAGGGTGGGATGTTTCGAAAGAACAGCATATATATCTATGGTGAAACAGATCACCAGCCCAGGTGGGATGCATGAGACAAGTGCTCGGGCCTGGTGCACTGGGAAGACCCAGAGGAATCGGGTGGAGAGGGAGGTGGGAGGGGGGATCGGGATGGGGAATACGTGTAACTCTATGGCTGATTCATATCAATGTATGACAAAACCCACTGAAATGTTGTGAAGTAATTAGCCTCCAACTAATAAAAAAAAAAAAAGAAAAAAAAACATATAACTCAGAAAAAAAATTTTTATTCTGTGTCTTATAAATTACAATTATCAAGAGCGTTCTCTTATTATTCTACAGTAACATCGGATACGGGCAGCCTATTTCCCAGGCAACTTCAGGTATATTGTGTGAAAATACTTCATTTTCAGTCTGACATGGCACATTGTTACCAAAAAAATGTGGGTTTCCCTGGTGGCTTAGTGGTAAAATAATCTACCTGCCGATATAAGAGACACGGGTTCTGTCCCTGATCTGCGAAGATCCCACATGCCACAGAGCAACTCAGCCTGTGCACCACGACTATTCAGCCTGTGCTCGAAAGCCCAGGAGCCACAACTTCTGAAGCCCATGTGCTCTAAAGCCCATGCTCCACAACAAGAAGAACCACCACAGTGAGAAACTTGTGTACCACAACTAGAGAGTTGTCCCTGCTATCTGCAACAAAGACCCAGCACAGCCCTAAAGAAAGAAATAATATTATAAAACATGAGTCTTGGTCTTTGAAGAATAGTATATTTTATTCATTTTATTAAGTGAATCAACACTTTAGAAGCTTCAGTGAACAAGTTTCAACTTATGTGAAATTAAATACAACATACTCCGAGGAGTTAAAATTAAAGGAAAGAATATATAACTTTGAATAATATTTGTTTAAGATAACTTATATTAGAAACCAAGTAGTATGTATAGAGCAGTACAAACAATAAAGTTGGCATGAAACAGAGGCATATTGTTAATTTTGTGGAACATCAAACAGAAATTGTGAAGCACGATAATTAAAGGAAGTCACACCAGAATGATAATATATGTGACATATAAAAATATAGAAACACATTCATGTAAAAGTTATTACATTGGTGCAGGATCCAGATTGTGAATGTAAATCAATCTGTGTCACAGAAAAGGAAAATGTTAGTGTTAATCAGTAGCAATCAGTGAAGAAATAAAGCCAAAGGGAGTTTTGAATATGTAGAGACAAATAAGGAGAAACTTTCAGGTGAAGAAATTAGCAGCAGAGTCTGGGAAATAGAATCCATCTAGAAAAGTCAGTTATGACTGAAGATAAATTATGATTTACATATTTACCACAATAGGAATGGCAACTATTTTCTCAGTTCTGTTCAGTTCAATTGCTCAGTCATATCCAGCTATTTGTGACCCCATGGATGGGAGCAGGCAAGGTTTCCCTGTCCATCACCAACTCCTGGAACTTGCCCAAACTCAAGTCTATCAAGTCGGTAATGCCATCCAACCGTGTCATCCTCTGCCATCCCCTTCTCCTCCTGCCTTCAATCATTCCCAGCATCAGAGTCTTTTCAAATGAGTCAGTTTTTCACATCAGGTGGCCAAAGTTTTGGAGCTTCAACTTCAGCATTGATCATTCCAATGAATATTCAGGATTGATTTCCTTTAAGATTGACTGATTGGATTCCCTTGCTGTCCAAGGGAATCTCAAAAGTCTTCTCCAACACCACAGTTCAAAAGCATCAATTCTTCAGTGCTCAGCTTTCTTTATGGTCCAGCTTTCACATCCATACATGACTACTGGAAAATCTGTAGCTTTGACTAGATGGAAATTTGTTGGCAAAGTAATGTCTCTGCTTTTTAACATGCTGTCTAGGTTGGTCATAACTTTTCTTCCAAGGAGCAAGCGTCTTTGAATTTCATGGCTGCAGTCACCATCTGCAGTGATTTTGGAGCCCCTCCCTCCAGATAAAGTCTCTGTTTCCATTGTTTCCCCATCTATTTGCCAAGGTGACCATCTGGTACACAGAAGTTTGAGAAGCACTGTTGAGCCACACCTGCCTGAGAAGATGCCACAAAACTGGTGACGTATAGAACAACCATATGAGAAATGGACTATTTCCTGACATATCAGTAAACAAGTCTGTCACAGTCATCAGCAGTTGCAGCCCACCAAAGTGAGCCAAGGCCCAGTTTCCCCCACAGTCAGTCTCTCCCATCAGGAAGATTCCATAAGCCTCTTATCCTTATCCCTCAGAGGGCGGATAGAATGAAAACCACAGTCACAGAAAACCAACCAAACAGATCACATGGACCTCAGCCTCATCTAACTCTATGAAACTATAAGCAGTGATTGTGGAGCCCAAGAAAATTGAGTCTGTCACTGTTTCCATTGTTTCACCATCTATTTGCCTTGAAGTGATGGGACCAGATGCCATGACCTTCATTTTTTGAATGCTGAATTTTAAGTTAGCTTTTTCACTCTCCTCTTTCACTTTCATCAAGAGGCTCTTTAGTTCCTCTTCACTTTCTGCCATAAAGGTGGTGTCATCAGCATATCTGAGGTTGTTGATATTTCTCCTGGCAATCGTGAATCCAGCTTGTGCTTCATCCAGCCCAGCATGTCGCATGATGTACTCTGCATGTAAGTTAAATAAGCAGGGTGACAATATACAGCTGTGACGTACTGCTTTCCCAGTTTTGAACCAGTCCATTGTTCCATGTCAGGTTCTAACTGTTGCTTCTTGACCTGCATACAAATTTCTCAGGAGTCAGGTCAGGTGGTCTTGTATTCCCATCTCTTTCAGAATTTTCCACAGTTTGTTGTGGTCCACACAAAGGATTTGGTGTAGTCAATAAAACAGAAGTAGATGTTTTTCTGGAACATCTTTGCTTTCTCTATGATCCAACAGATGTTGGCAATTTGATCTCTGGTTCCTCTGCCTTTTCTAAAACCAGCTTGAACATCTGGATGTTCTTAGTTCACATACTGTTGAAGCCTTGCTTAGAGAATTTTGAGCATTACTTTGCTAGTGTGTGAGATGAGTGCAATTGTGCAGTAGTTTGAATATTCTTTGGCATTGCCTTTCTTTGGAATGAAGACTGACCTTTTCCAGTCCTGTGGCCACTGCTGAGTTTTCCAAATTTGCTGGCATCCTGAGTGCAGCACTTTAACAACATTATCTTTCAGGATTTGAAATAGCTCAACTGGAACTGCATCACCTCCACTAGCTTTGTTCGTAGTGATGTTTCCTGAGGCCCACTTGACCTCACGTCCAGGATGTCTGTCTCTAGGTGAGTGATCACACCATTGTGGTTATCTGGACAGGAAGATCTTTTTTGTAGAGTTCTTCTATGTATTCTTGCCACCTCTTCTTAATATCTTCTGCTTCTGTTAGGTCCATACCATTTCTGTCTTTTATTGGGTCCATCTTTGCATGAAATATTCCCTTGGTATCTCTAATTTTCTTGAAGAGATCTCTAGTCTTTCCCACTTTATTGTTTTCCTCTATTTCTCTGCATTGATCACTTAGGAAGGCTTTCTTATCTCTCCTTGTTATTCTTTGGAACTCTGCATTCAGATGGATATATCTTTCTTTTTCTCCTTTGCCTTTTGCTTCTCTTCTTTTCTCAGCTATTTGTAAGGCCTCCTCAGACAACCATTTTGCCTTTTTGCATTTCTTTTTCCTTGGGGATGGTTTTGATCACAGTCTCTCCTGTACAGTGTTACAAACCTCTGTCCATAGTTCTTCAGGCTCTCTGTCTTTCAGATCTAATCCCTTGAATCTGCTTGTCACTACCACTGTATAATCGTAAGGGATTTGATTTAGGTCATACCTGAATGGGCTAGTGGTTTTCCCATTTTCTTCAACTTACGTACTGAATTTTGCAATAAGGAGCTCATGATCAGAGCCACAGTCAGCTCCCGATCTTCTTTTTGCTGACTGTATAGAGCTTCTCCAACTTCTGCGGCAAAGATTATAATCAATCTCATTTCAGTATTGACCATCTGGTTATGTCCATGTGTAGAGGCTTCTCTTGTGTTGTTGGAATAGGGTGTTTGCTATGACCAGGCTAACTCTGTTAGCCTTTGCCCTGCTTCATTTTGTACCCCAAGATCAAACTTGCCTGTTATTCCAGGTATCTCTTGACTTCCTACTTTTACATTCCAGTCCCTATGATGAAAAGGACATCTTTTTTTTTTGGTGTTAGTTCTAGAAGTTCTCAGGTCTTCACAGAACCATTCAGTCTGCGGCATCAGTGGTTGGGGCATAGACTTGGATTACTGTGATACTGAATGGTCTCCCTTGGAAATGAACAGAGATCATTCTGTCATTTTTAAGACTGCACCCAAGTACCACATTTTAGACTCTTTCATTGACTCTGAGGGCTTCTCCATTTCTTCTAAGAGATTCTTTCCCAAGTAGCAGATGTAATGGTCATCTGAATTAACTTCGCCCATTCTAGTTTATTTTAGTTCACTGATTCCTAAAATGTTGATGTTCACTTTTGTCATCTCCTATTTGACCGCTTACAATTTACCTTGATTCATGGACCTAACATTCCAGGTTCCTATGCAATATTGTTCTTTGCATCATTGGACTTTACTTCCATCTCCAGTCACATCCACAACTGGGTACTATTTTTGCTTTGACTCAGCCTTTTCATTCTTTCCTGAGGTATTTCTCTGCTCCTCTCCAGTAGCATATAGGGCACCTACTGATCTGGGGAGTTCATCTTTCAGTGTCATATCTTTTTGCCTTTTCATACTGTTCATGGGTTCTCAAGTCAAGAATACTGGAGTGGTTCACCATTCCCTTCTCCTGTGGATCATGTTTTGCTGGAACTCTCCACCATGTCCCATCTGTCTTGAGTGGCCCTACATGACAAGCCTCATAGTTTCATTGAGTTATACAAGACTGTGATCCATGTGATTTTCTAGAGAATATTAATATATTAGCGTTTTCTGGTGTTCACTATACCTTGCTCCTTTTGTCAGCTTTATTTTCTAAAATATATCCCTTTTCCTCCAGAGAGATTGCTATTCCCACGAAAAAACTCATGGGAAGTGGCTTTCTCCTTTCTTAGGGTTGCATTTAAATCATCCTGAGATTTTTCTAATCGGACATGCATTTGGCTGCTGAACAAAGAACAGGATCGCCCATCACCTGAGGCTATAACAATGATTCATTTACATTAAGATGATTAAGGAATGCTTATGTTTGAGCTGCAAGTCAAGAATTCAATGTTGAATACCAATGATTTTGTCATGAATCTGGAAGATACTTGACCCACAACTTTCCCCATCAACAACAAGCAAGGATTTGGAATACTAGAATTGCCTTGTAAAATTAGCCTTGGGGGTTGGGAGAATATCCATTATGGAGATCAATTGTATGCATCACAGGTTTTTTGTTGACTGTCAGCATTCTTTCAGTGACCCAATAAAACTCACTACATGCAATCAAGCTTTACCAGAAGAGGTGACCATGAAGAGACAGCATCATCACTAAAGAAAACCTTGTTTCCGAAAGCCCTTACCCGCAATTTTTCCAGGCAGAATGTTCAGTCCAGTGAACTGATGTCCCCAGGGCTTCCCAGCACATCTGGTTTCCCACGTCAGCATCCCCGTGACTGACCTGAAGTTTCCAGGAAACCTCAGGCTCCGCTCAGCTAACTCTGTCCTGTCTCCATGGTACCTACTCTCTGCTTATGGCCTTTCTGCACTCTAGTGCAACCCGTGCAAAGAGGGGAGAGGGGTAGTTTTAATGCCCAGAGGCAATCCTCAGGAGGAATGGGAACTGGTAGATAAATGCCCCATCTTCCTCCAATTCTTCAAAGAAGACTTTCTTCACATTCCCCAATCAGTCCCAAAGTAAGGACACCCATTGCCAAAGCAGCAAACTTTATGTCAGATTCTTTTCTTGCCTCATTGCCCTCTTTCTTGCTTGTCCTAGAGACCAGACTACAAATAAACTGCAGCCAAGTTCTTATCTCTGCTCTTTTTGGGAGGGGAACACTGATAAACACCCTTTTTCTTATCATCATCATCATCATGCTATTCATCTCATCTCAAAAGTGAGTCATCTCAGAATCCTCTCTGCTTACATTTGACAAATATTAAGTTTTTATGTGCATTTTGGTTTAATTTGTTGCACTGATAAATTTATATATTGTTTGGAATTGTTTGTATTATGATATATTAATATATGTTTAAAGCATATTTTCCTTCCATGTTTCCTCTTTTTAAAGATATTTGTGGCTCTTCTTAGAAATTTATCTTTCATAAGAATTCTGAATTAATTTTATCCAGTTTTAAAATAAGTCACATAATGCTTGTAGTAAATGATTCTGAATTTGCATTAAATTTACGTTTTACTTTGGAAACCATTTCATTTTAAATATTATGTTGTTTCATTAAAGAGACTTCTCAAGAGTCTCAGTCTGTTTGGGCAGTTATAAAAAAAATACCATAGACTGGGTGGCTTATAAACAACAAAAATCTATTTCTCACGGTTCTAGTTGGGGAAGTCCAAGACCAAGGCACCAGCAGATTCAGTGTCTGGTGAGGGCCCTCTTCCTGGTTCATGGACTATCTTATTCTGTGTATAACATCACACTGTTCCTGGTGGGTCAAGGGACTAGGATGTTCCCTAGGGTCTCTTTTAGAAGGGCACTATGGGATTCCCAGGCAGTTCAGCAATAAAGGATTTACCTGGAATGTAGGAGACCCAGGAGACGAGGGTTCTATCCCTGGGTCAGGAAGATCCCCTGGAGGAGGAAGTGGCAACCCACTCCAGTAGTCTTGCTTGGAAAATTCCATGGATACAGGAGCCTGATGAACTTCAGACCATGGGGTCGCAGAGTCGGACAAGACTGAACAACCAAGCAAGCATACACCATTCCTACTTATGAGGGCTTCACCCTCATGACCTAATCCCATCCCAGAGGTCTCCCCTGTTAGTACCAACACATTGCTGGTTAGGTTCAATGCATTCAATTCAATATGTGAATTTTGGGGAGGGACACAAGCATTCAGTCTATAGCACCAAGTGTTCAGACATCACTATTATATACTTTTTAAATTTAAGTTCCTTACCTTTCTTTCATAATATATTCCTAGGTACTCTTGCCACTTGGGTTGCTGTTATTAATTGATATTTGTTTTACAATTTAGATCTTTAAAACTGCTTGCTAATATAAAGTCTGTTTTAGTAATTTTTTTCTTTTACCTTGCTACTTTCCTAAATTTTTTATACAGTCTTCTATGTACTCAGACCATATAACCCTATCATAAGTGTGTATAGATAACTTTGTCTTCTCTTCTTTAATATTGATTATTTATACTTATTTTCTCATTGCATGTCAGAACCTCTCCAGTGATATTGAATAACAGTAGGAAAAGCAGGTGTCTTTTACATAGCTCCGATTTTTACTGGAAATTATCTCAGTATTTAATTATTTTCTACACTAGAATTTTGGTGACAAGCATTTTTTTTTTTTTTAATTTTTTTATTAGTTGGAGGCTAATTACTTCACAACATTTCAGTGGGTTTTGTCATACATTGATATGAATCAGCCATAGATTTACACTTATTCCCCATCCACAAGCATTTTTTATTGTATTTAAGTAGTTATCTTCTATTTCTATTTTATGTAGAGTTTTTATTATGAAGTTTAGCAAAATTCCAGGAATTGAGGGAGTGGAGTGTGGAGAATTCCTCATGCTTGTGCACAGAGGGAAAGGAAACAGTAAAATGGGGGACTCGGATGGAAATAAATTACTTAGCAAGGTTGCAGGTGGGAAGAGTTACGTATGAGGTTTACAGGTGGAAAGAGACTAGCCTGAGGAAGAAGTAGAATCCCTCTCTGACCAACCTGAAAAGAGGGAACGTAAGGTGCTTGAAGACCCAGGGAAACTCTTACTTGGAGAAAGAAACTCTTACTTTTTCTAAATTGGAACATAATTGGTTTACAATGCTGTACAACAAACATGAATTAACCATATACATACATACATCCCCTCCCCACCTCCTCTCCTTTTAAGAAAGAGCTTGGGCACAAACTAGTACAGATAAAGAGGGCTTATTTCGGGTTTGAGACTGGTGCATGTGAATGGTGCTGCATGACTCAGGACAGTGATCACAGACTGCCACACAGGGAAGCGCAAAGAAGTAAAGCAGAAGTGCAGATTAGCGTGAGTACATGCAAAGAAGGCTGATGGGAGTAAAGATGCCATGTCAGAGGGGGTGATGTCAAGATGCTACATGAAACTAGGTGTCAATGATTTAGTAGAGTGATGGTGAGTGGAATTAAAATTAAATTCCAAGGCAAAAGTTTTTAAAGAGCCATAAATATGAAGTTTGAAGTAAATCTAAGTTTAGTAGACATTTCAAGAGGAAAACAAATTAAACCAGGAGCTGAGTCACTGAGACAACTCATGATAGAGACGAGTATGGGCACAGGTAGTAATATTGGTTGATAAGCTTAGTTAGTTAGTTATTTGAGTCGATCAGTCATGTTTGACTCTTTGTGACCCCATGAATCGCAGGACGCTAGGCCTCCCTGTCCATCACCAACTCCTGGACTTTACCCAAACCCGTGTCCATCGAGTTGGTGATGCCATCCAGCCATCTCATCCTCTGTCGTCCCCTTCTCCTCCTGCCCCCAATCCCTCCCAGCATCAGGGTCTTTTCCAATGAGTCAGCTCTTTGCATGAGGTGGCCCAAGTACTGGAGTTTCAGCTTCAGCATCAGTCCTTCCAATGAACACCCAGGACTGATCTCCTTTAGGATGGACTGGTTGGATCTCCTTGCAGTCCAGGGGACTCTCAAGAGTCTTCTCCAACACCACAGTTCAAAAGCATCAATTCTTTGGCGCTCAGCTTTCTTTATAGTCCAACTTTTGCATCCATACATGACTACTGGGAAAACCATAGCCTTGACTAGATAGACCTTTGTTGGCAAAGTGATGTCTCTGCTTTTTAATATGCTGTCTAGGTTGGTTATAAGTTTCCTTCCAAGGAGTAAGCGTCTTTTAATTTCATGGCTGCAATCGCCATCTGCAGTGATTTTGGAGTCCCTAAAAATAAAGTCTGACATTGTTTCCACATCTATCAATGGAGCTTATGAACACATAATTAGTTTCAGAATTTTGAAAATAGTTTTCCAATTTTGAATCATTAGATGAATTTTTCTTTAATAATAGCTTCTATAGTTAAATTTTTCACTTACTTCCTCACACCAATCCCCTTTCCAAGACCAACCAAAAAAAATTTTTTTTAAGGGAAAATGTCATTTTAAGTTTTTTAGAAAATTATGACATTTTAATGTTCAGAAACTCACATTAGAATTCTTGCACTTTTCTATGACTATATTGCTGTTATCAACCTATAAAATTTAAACATAATTGAAGAACTGCACACACAATTTCCTCATGTGAATGGGAAAGTTATACCTGTAACTCAACCCACTCATTAAAATGATAGTCAAATTTTTGAGAAATTAAAAAAAATCATAAATATAATGGAATCATTTACTTAGATCCTACTTTTTTAAAAATTGAAGGAGCTGAAAATGATGTGATTTGGGACAAAACAGAAGTCTAGAGTTTGTTTTCTAGGTGTGACTTCTGGTTCCTTTACTTGAAACTCACCAACTCTACTCAGAGAAAAATGAGGTATCATCTGGTGCTAGTTTTTAGCACTCCAAACATGTGAGTGGCTGAAGTTAAATCCCAAAGTCCTTAAAACTGTGTTTTGTGTGTTTACAAAGCAGTTTTCGGTGGCATCCATCTTCCTTACACTGGACGGTGCAGCCCATTGAAGTAGCATCTCTGTGTCTTTAGATTTAATAATCGTAACTGGAGATTGTCTCTGTTTTAAGGTCCTGCCTGGTCTCTGAAGCCCCATTCGCCTCACAGATGGGCCACTGGTATCTAGTGGACACCACCTCCACTCTTTCACTCTACCCCAGCTTCCCTGAGAGCCGCGTCCCGACTCCAGACGGCAGACAGGGGAAGCGCGGGCACTCAAGCTTGGCACTCATTGATTCGGCAACAAGGTGCCTTGCAGCTAGTGTATCTTCAACATCTACTATGTTGAGTCCAGGGTTCTTTACCATTTCACATCCATTGTTAAGTGACACAAAACCTCCCATGGTAAATTATATTATTCACAGATTACAGACAAGGGGACTGATATCCAAATGAAAAAGACAAAAAAAACCTAACATTTACGGAGCATCTGCTTTGTAACTAGTGCTGTGTCAAGCATTTTACAAACATCATCTCATTTAATTCTCACCGCAAACCTAAGAATTATATGTTATCAGAGGCGGGAGTTATAACATCTATTTTACAGATGCACAGTGGTTCTAGCTTTAGGGGAAGACTATTTGGGTTTTAATCTTGGCCTGACCACCTCTCCATTGTGTGGCATCTGGAAAATTGCTTCATATTTCTTGCTCCAGTTTTCCATTTTTAATGATTTTTACATTTTTATTTATTTTTAAAAGCTTTTTTATTTTATATTGGAATATGGCTGATTAACAGTGTGATAGTTTCAGATGGAGAGCAATGGGACTCAGTCATACATGTACAAGTATCCATTCTCTCTCAAACTCCCCTCCCATCCAGGCTGCCACATTACACTGTGTGTACCAGTTTTATCTGTAAAACTGGGGAGATGGTGGTATTTACCTCACTAGCATGTCAAGTGCATTAAATGTGCTGGAAAATGTAGAAAAATTCATATAATGTGCCAGCACAGTACTTGGCATGTAGTAAATGGACAATATACAATATATAACAGATAGGATTAAACGCTTCTGGGTAACAAATATAATCTATTAATTAGCAGTAATGTACTCATGGATGGCTACGACTATACATTTTTCCTATCTTTGCACACAAGTGTACATTTTCTCACTTTTGTATATTAAGAATGGCTTCATAGGGATTCCCGACCCTATGGCTGACTACTGAGGCAGATGTACTGGGTAAATACCCTTTCAGCAGACCTCAGATCACACCCCATAAGCTCCTTCTGAATCATAGGGCTGACTCTCTGAATGTATATTTGACAGTACTGGGCAGAAGGCTGCCCACACCTGTTGACACTCCTGATTTTTTTCAACTGTCATACATTTCCTTACTAATGAAATTTTAGGACAATTAATTTTTTTATTATGGTCAGAAAACCATGGAGAATGCAAAGAAAGAAACTAAACAGAAAAACAAATCAAAGGGAATTAATCTTCTATCAATGTCCTGCTTTGCTCCCTCTATTAAGTTTGATATTTGGAAATTTGTAAAAGGCTTGGTTTTATGTGTATGAGTATTTTTCCACATGACACAGGCATTTTTACTGAGTCCATGTGGCATCTCTGAACATCACCACCCAGTGAAGGCCAGGGGCCTGTGTGTTTAAACACAGGACTTTGAATGGTTTGGTTGAATAGCCACTGGGACTTTTCACTAGTCCCAGTAGCCTGGGACTAGTCAAGGACTGGTTTCAAAACAAACCATGTACATAATTGCTTAGGAGTTTTCTTTTTTAATTAAAAAGTTACAGTAAATATTTTGGAAAGCAAAATAGGAAGTAAGCATATGAGACATTTCTATATGGACCAGAGTAAGATTTCGAACTTAGAATTTGAAAAGCCAAACATCCAAGTGAAGTTACCAAGAGCAGCTGCAATGTGTAGTGGGTTTGGCTAATAATGAGAGATATTTGATATTGCTTTTCTTTTTAAGATTGGTATATCTTTTTGTTTTGGTTTACTCTTACCAAAGTCAAAGTGTCCTGGCTGATAAAGATTGTTTTGTGAATTGAATGAATGACTAGAATAACCTCTATGAACCTCCAGTGAGCTACTAACCATGCACATGGTTGTATCTCTTCCACTCTAGGAAAAAATCTTCTCACATATTTTTATACCTATGTAAGATATTTTTCCATTCTATTTTTAGACCCTTTTTTGCATCCATTAGTTACTTATAATAATCATCTCTTGCGTTCAAGGAATATTTAAATAACTTCAGGAAAAAAGCACAGGTAAGATATCTCTATTTGAAAAGAGACATTGAAATATCAACTTCAAAAAGCAGTGGGGAGAAAACAGTATGTTTCCCATTTCTTTTCCAAAACAAAGGAAGTAAAAAAATTCTTTCATGGTTTTTATTTTGCAAATCACATTGTCCTCAACTTTTAAAATAATAATCTTCCTTGACAGCCATTTAATAATTGTGAGTGATCTATGACTTTATTATAAAGTACTCATCTCATCTAATGATCTATTTCCTTTACCCCAGGGGTGAAGTACAAAGCTAAGGAATTATCTTGGTGATACTTTTAATAACTTCCTGTGGGATTGCTAACCCCAACTGAAGCCGGTTCTGTAAAGGAGTTAATCATGTAATTTCACAGATTAGACACCGCAGGGTTACTAATGAGAAACTTCAGTTTAGTGATAAACTTTTTTTTTCCAGGAATATTTTGAGAGGCCTGTAACCTTTGGCTGACACCCAGCAAGGCTATTAGTTTAACCATGGGATGCACTACCAAATGCACAAGCGTCAGCAAACTTCTTTTCTGGAAAGTTGATTATAAGAATAGTTTTGTTAAGAGACTACAGAAACAGATGGAATGGGCAAAAAAAAAAAAAAAAAAAGGAGGA
Source organism: Cervus canadensis (assembly GCF_019320065.1). Taxonomy (NCBI): domain Eukaryota; kingdom Metazoa; phylum Chordata; class Mammalia; order Artiodactyla; family Cervidae; genus Cervus; species Cervus canadensis. The sequence goes on along the minus strand of NC_057418.1, from coordinate 7,584,477 downwards.
AGGGGGAAAACAAGCATAAAAAACTTATCAACTTCCGTTGGTTGGCATAACTTCAGCTTCTAGTGTCTTTTCAACATATGCTTAGGATGGAAACCGCAGCTCACATTTAAATGTCATGCTGCCCTCTGTTCCATAAACATGTATCATCCATCACTAAATATTTAGATCTGAATTGTTGGAGCTGAGTTCTGTGCCAGGGGTAGGGGGATTAATTCCTTTCAAGGTCCTCACATGATGGATTTTACACTGGAGTAAACATCCGAGAGGAGCTCACACTAAAGCCATAAAATATATAAATAAAGTTTAAAGTTTAATTAAGTCAACATTATTTAAAGTGGTTGTCATATTTTATGGCGAACTTTTCATGTTTATTTTGTATGACTCCTAATAAATAAGCCCCTCCTGATCAGACAAAAAGCACAGCTAGGTTAAAATTAAGGGCTGCGAACGTAGGACTGGAAGAAGAGTATTCCCGAGTTGGGGCTAATGCAACCTTTTCCCATTATACTTTTATTGCTAAAACTAACCTTTAAGCTAAACACTGAGTCAGTCTCCTGTACAGACACAACATTTGAAGATTCTTTAAGGCCTTATTAATTGGACTGTGGGGAAACAATACATTCACATAGAACACAGACTAGCAAATAATGGAAAAGAACCTGTGCAGTAAAACAACTTTCATTTGATGTTTGGTTTATAATAATAGAAAGCCTAAGAAGAATAACTGATTCAAAGTAAGCTCATATTAGCTTCTCCTTAAAATAATTTTTCTTAAAAGGTAAATCTTTGAAATGAACATAACTCATCCTCCATAAATCAGTACTCTAGAGCACCAGATTTTCTTCTTTAGTATTAAATAAGGAAACTGACAATCATACACTCTTTCATGTTTGAGGGATATGGAATCTAAGGAGAAAGAGAAATGAAGGACAGAGGCCAGCTAAAGCGAATTCCTTACTGCAAACAGTTGGAGTACATTTGCCACTCTGTACAGACGTTCTCTTCTTAAAGTAAAAGCTCCCTCAATATGACAGTGAGAGCCCTATTTCTTCAAACAGGAAAAAAAAAATCTCTATCCAAAGAAGTGCTTAAGCTTTAAGGAAAATTTTAGAGCAAAGAAGGTTTAGAACATGTGTTCCCAATGTCCAGCTAACTGCTTTCCTATTCAGAATACTGATTTAATGATGTATATATCTACAGAGGAAATGGGAGGAAGTTGTAGCTGATGACCTCTCAGAAGCTGAAGACTGTAATACTACCTTTGATGGTTCTTGCATTGCATATTTTTAGAAACTAGGCAATTTGATGCAACATACTAATCATGTATTCCCTCATGTGTAAAATGTAGCTACTCTGAAAATAAGAGATACTGTTTGTCAGTTGCATCCTGCATATACACAGTAAACACCCATCAGTGGCATCAGTTATCACTGCCTTCACCTTCATATTTTATAGGCTACATATTAAGGCCAAAGTGTTTTCCCAAACTACCAAGTTCCTGAGGTGGCTGATGATTTTTCTCTAAATTGAGGCTTATACTTATTTTTTTGACAAGTGCCAATCTTTTACATATATAAAATACCACATATGTGTGTATATACATATATATAAGAACATTGATAGACATTTTTCTGGAATAAATATACATGTATCAAATGTAAAAAATACATGCTATCAAAATAGTTTACTATCTCTTGGGCTAGAACTTGAGATTTCAATGAACTGAAAAAAATTTTTTAACTTACTGAAATTTGACAAGCAAAACACAAAATTCATCTCATTCTTTTCTGCTGAGAAAACGTCTCTTTACGTTGAGATGCTTAGCATATTTTCTGAAGTCTGTGCATCATTCTTTTGTGAATCTTTGGTTCCAGATCATTTTCTCTCCACAGTTCTACATTTCTCTTTGTCATAACAATGAAATGACTGTATTTTCTACATGAATACATCATTGTCTGCTAAATACTCCCCCTGAAGATAGCATGTTTTATGAAATAAACGTGATTAAAAGGAAATGAAATGAAGATTAAAATTATATGGTAGCACTGAAAGAGAACTTCTGAATAACATCGTGACAGAACACAAAAATGTTATGCCAATACAGCTGATTTGGTTGATTTCATGAAAACGTGCATGCAAATAGTAACTGTAATTTAATTGCTCACTGTTTCGACATCTAAAAAATCTACTAAGCAATCTATGTAAAAATCATTAAAGCAAAAATAGTGAAGCATAACTTCCACTCACCTGACAGATGCTATGGTGTTTCTCTCACATAAAAATTATTTTACTTATAATTCTAATGTTTAAAAGTTCTGTATGTACATGTACACATGTACAAATTATACCTACATATACCTAGACTAAGGAAATTATTACTTTGTACTACTTTCTTAAAGAAATAAACTCAGATAAAGTAAATTTGTATATACTTAGTATTTTTAATACATAGATGACTAAATTGTCCACAGAGATATTTTAACAAGTATGAAAAAATAAATGTCATCTGAAAAATTCTGCTTTGTTTTCCATTGTGTTGCTTGCCAAGGAAAACTTTCCCTGGTTCACATGTTACCTTATCCAACTAGACTTTCAGGAGTGTGGTTTCTGATGTTCAGAAACTGGTGACCCAGCAGGCACACTGGAGTGTAAGTCAGTTTCACCAATGCACTCTCAGGGCAAGCACATGGACAGCTAGTGTTTCCAAACTGTTTGCTTTCTCTAAATATTTTCCCTCCCTGGGTGACTTATACATTATATAGTAGAACCAGAGTAGGTACAAAAGGTAGGACGAAATGAGAACCTTTCTACATGGAGCTCACTGATAGTAAACTTGGGTTTTTATCAAGGAAATTCTTCAGCAAGCAGAATGTCCCTGCAGAAGGGAAAGCTTGTACAACAGAGCAAGTTAGGTAATGAAGACATACACTCTTATGCTTTCATTTTCCCAAAACATTTGTTATTAATACATACATTTATTCCACAAATAAGTTTAGTATCTTTCCTACATTGTTGACTACTACCTCAAGTGTAGCTAATGACGTCTAGCGAGAAGTAGGTTTTCTCTACCTTCAACCTGGGATGAAAAATTCCTTTAGGATTCCCTGTGGTTCTTGTAGCTAAAATCACATCTACATGTGCACACACACACACATTATATGTGTAAATACATATGCACATGCTTGGTCTTAATATAAGATTTATATTAATTAGGGTTTTATAAAGAAAGCTGAGCATCAAAGAATTGATGCTTCTGAATTGTGGTGTTGGAGAAGACTCTTGAGAGTCCCCTGGACTGCAAGGAGATCCAACCAGTCCATCCTAAAGGAGATCAGTCCTGGGTGTTCATTGGAAGGACTGATGTTGAAGCTGAAACTCCAATACTTTGGCCACCTGATGCAAGGAGCACACCCATTTGGAAAAGACCCTGATGCTGGGAGGGATTGAAGGCAGGAGGAGAAGGGGATGACAGAGGATGAGATGGTTGGATGGCGTCACCGACTCAATGGACATGGGTTTGGGTGGACTCCAGGAGCTGATGATGGACAGGGAGGCCTGGCGTGCTGTGGTTCATGGGGTTGCAAAGAGTTGGACACAACTGAGTGACTGAACTGAACTGAACTGAAATTATATATATTTATATTTGTAATGTATTCTATACAAACAGATATCATTTCACGTCTTTTAGCACTATTGTATCTGATGACAAAAGAGAAGAGCAAGTGAAATTAAATTCATAGAACTTAATCCAAAAATGCCATATACTTCCCATATTTACAAATTCTAACTAGAGATAGAGTATTTCATTTTAGATAGGGCTGAATGAACAAGGTTAGTAAGAGACTATCTTTTTCTCCTTTCACTGGAATGCCCCAAGAAGTAGGTCCAAGGAAGAGTCTGAAAATTAATGTAAATAAGGATGTTATTTGATCTACATCACAAAGCTAGTGACTCAATAGCCCACTCTCAAGTGGTATAGACACTATTCATTTCATATACGTTCCATCCAAACTGTAAATCGTGAAATTTCTATCTCATTGAAATGTAACAAATACCTATAGAAAGCTACTATACTTTCCTGATAAAAACACATTTAAGCTTGGCCATATTTTGATACTATTTTCACATTTACTATATGACCTCTATTTAACCTTCTGGTTAATAAACACATCCCAGGTAATAGCAAAGTCCAAGGCTCTCATCTATGTGGCATGTTGAAAGCTTAGTGATCTCCTAAGGCTGCATATTGCTTAAGTATAAAACAAATTTGGTGAGTAAGTTAGAAAAAGAATAAATACTGTCTGTTATCACTTATATGTGGAATTTAAAAATAAAACAATGAACAAATAACAAAACAGAAACACACTCACAGATATAGAGCGCAGACTGGTGGTTGCCAGAGGTGAAATGGGTGGAGGGAGAGGCCAAAGGGGTAAGGGAGGTTAAGAGGTACAAGCTACTAGGTATAAAATAGATATGTTACAAAGATGTAGTATACGGCATAGGGAATATAGCAAATGTTTTCTAATAACTTTATATGAAGTATAATCTATAAAAAGTCAAATTACTATGTTGAGTGCCTTAAACTAATATAATTTTGTAAGTCAATTATACTTCAATAATAAATAAATAAATAGGTAAATGAAGCAAATGTGGCTTGATAAAATACAAATGGATGATATGAAGGTGGAAACTTTGTATTTTAAGGATTTTGAAAAAGAAGGAAAGACTTAATTCAGATTACGAATCCAAAGACTGAAAAAATAGAAAAATAATTTGAGATAATAAGTCATTAATATCATGAAAATGGAAAAGATTAAATCAAAATCAAGAAGTTTAATTGAAAAATGTACATGCATTTAACTTGAAAGAGACAGGCATTAATGAATTCACATTTTCATCAGTCACTCCAAAAGTGAAATTTAAAAACTCGGACCACGGTCAGAGATGTGACTAGGAGAATTTGTGACCTCATCGACCGTAGCACAACAGGCTTCCCTGTCTTCCACTATCTCCCAGAGTTTGCTCAAATTCATATCCACTGAGTAGGTGATGCAATCTAACCATCTCATCCTCTGATGCTCTCTTCACCTCTTGCCTTCAATCTTTCCCAGCATCAGGGCCTTTCCCAATGAATCGGCTCTTTGCATCAGGTGGACAAAGTATTGGAGCTTCAACCTCAGCATCAGTCCTTCCAATCATCATTATTCCAACACTGAGAATTATTAGGTGCCTACCAAAGCTTGAAAGACTAGGCACTTCTCTCTTGTTCTCCAACAACTCTAAGTGGGAGGTTTATTGTCTCTATTTCACAGAGGAGGAAAGCAATGCTCAGAGTGAGTAAGCAACTTTCTCACGGTCACACAGTAAGTAGCAAATCTGTGATTTGAACTCAGACTTGTCTGATACATAATAAGGCTCATTCCATCACATTATGCTGTAAACCCTAAAAATATAAAATGTGGTTTAAAAATTATGACTTATTTCAATTGCATCTCCATTTCCCCTTCTTTCAGAAACCAGGCTATGTTTTAGCTGAAACTCTACAACCAATCTGAATATAAACATTCAAAAAGTAGGTAAAATGGCATAAGGAGTTTGAAGGAAGAGGTGTGGTAGAATGCAAAGATGGCAACAATATCTTCCTATCCCAGTACCCACACTCCTTGCAAAGTGACGTTGGAACTATTTCCATTAAGAAGTAAAGTCTATTTCTCCACCTCTTGTATCTAGTCTTGAATATGTGACTTGCTTTGGCCAATAGAAATAGGAAATGTAACATAAGCTGAATTTGCTTCCCACATGGCCTGAGGAAGTCCAGTCTAGCCAGCAGAGAGGCCACGTGGGGAGGACCCAGGTGTCCTGACGAGAAGGCTGCTGACTTGTGGCCCGTGAGTGACGCCCACTGGTCCAGCCTAGGTACCAGCTGACTGCAATGAGCCTGGAGGAGGCCAGCAGGAGAACCATTCAGCTGCCAGCCCTCTTCCTGACCACAGAATTCTGAGCAAGTAAATGTTATAAGTCTTTTTCAAACCACAAAGGTTCATGGTCATTTGTTAATAGCAAATGCTACAATAAATTATATTTTAAAAAATACATGGAATTCCTCCTTGTCATTTCCCCCAGAGGTGGCAACAAACTTCTTTTTTTTTTTCTTTTTCACGTCCAATCTTACTCTTTTTTTTTTTTCAACTAATACTTTTAGTAGATGGCTTGGTTGCTATGAAATAATGTTTTCTCTGAAGAAAGGTAACTGAATTCTTTAGGCATGAAATCCAAGATTTTGGCTTCATTAGCATTCTGCTTCTGGAACTGACAGGCTTGGCTCAGATACGGTCTTCAAAAGGGTCTCTACAGTTAATGGAATGGAACACAGATACCAGAGCCAGATTATGGCTTTTGAGGGTCCTGGCTCCTTTGCCTTTGTGGGCTGCTTCATCCAAAAGAAGGATTGATAATTAATTTATGACTGTATTGGTATAAAAATGAATATATTCTACCACAGGGTAAAAGATTTCCTCAGTTTAAAGGTTCATTTTTTTTTCTTCTGATTTTCATAGAGATTAAAACATTTTCAAGGCCATTAAAAATATTGTGGTCCCAGGGCACTGCCCTTATCATGCTTAATGAATGTCATCCTAGACAGATATTATAAAGGATAAACTTATTTACGCCCTTCCAGTTCTTCAGAACTAGTATTTTAAAACCACAATTGAGAAGACATGTGTGCATGTGTTTGTGTGTGTGAGTGTGTGTGTATGAGAATTTGCCCTTTTATAGCTTAAGTAGGTAAGTCACCTCACCATCTTCTCCTCCAGCCACATCTCAAACTAGGGGCTCCTTGCCCAGAGGCAACTACATAAGGATTGCAGAGGACAGAACCATTCATATGCTACAATGACCAAGAAAAAAAAGAAAAGCAACACTAGGGAATCTTTAATATAAACATTAATAGTTTCCCACATCTTTGTTTAGAGAATAGCCTGAGGATTTCTAAACTTTTAGATCTTGTTCATTCCAGAAGAACTGTTTCACTTATGGCCACATAAATCTTGGGCCTTTAGAAGTTCCAGGATTCAGCCTCTTTGGAAACTAGTCACAGAAAACTCACAGGTGATTGTATGGAGCAAACCTGATTCCGGCTATTCGGGAGACATAATATTTGCTAAGATAATTTGAGTCCAGCTCTGACATCAATTATAGAGAATAGAGATTTGGTAATGAAACATGGAAAGGAGCATGTGGCAGTAATTCTAGTATTCTTGTTTTTTAAACTGGTTGTATTTTTTTTTTTTCCGATTACAAGGGTAAGATACTTTCAATGTAGAAAATTGAAAGAATGTTCTTTTCTTTTAAATTAAAAATGAACACTATGAAAAGTGGTCTTTAGGGTTACCACGCAGGATGTGACTGAGAGCATTTAGGGTTTTATATATATTTTTTCTCTACCTCCAAGCATATTTCACTTTTTAAAGATTTGCTTCATCTTGAATCCAGTAAAATATTCCACCCATTAATACATTTCAAAGTGAAAAAGTGACTATTTCAAATAAAGTTAAAATGTGAGCTCCAGGAGTCCATGACTTAAAAGTCACCCAACATTAGGTCGCCACAGCCTCTCCTATTCACAGGACATTTCACATCACCTTTTTCAAACTTTGCTCAACCCCAGGCTTCCTTGGGGCTATGCAAACGCAGCTCAACCTGCAAAGCCTAGAAGCTAGGACAGCAGACTGCAGGGCCCACTTCTGACCACTTTTTCTTCCTTTCCTCTGGAGCCCTGGGAAGAAGAACTCAAGAAGTGAAAGTGAAACGGTTAACCACTCAGCCGTGTCCCACTCTTTGTGACCCCATGGAACTCTCCAGTCTCCTCTCTCCATAGAAAGTTCTTTTTAAAGACAAAGACAGGACAGACCCAATTTTGTATAATATGTTGTTTATTGCCCCTGGAAGTTACAAACATGTCCTAGAAATTAAAATATATTTATATCCCAATTTTAACCCCAAGGCTCTCTGTCCCCCTTGGGAGCAGCTCCCAACTCCACTTTTGGGTTTGGGCAGCACAGAGGCAGGCATGTGCTCTCCAGGAGCAGAGGAGACCTTCCCACTACTTTGGCAGTGATTTCCAGCTGCGGCAGCAGGACGGACCCAAACTCACAGTAGGAAGAATCACATCACCTCCATGCTCACAGCACCTGCTCAGGAATTTCGCTTACCCATCACATGGTGTTCACATCTTCAGAATTCTCAAAAATAGGCCATGCCTCTCATCAAAGGCATCCTCATTGCTCCAGGCAGATGCAGATGGTTTTGTGGTTAGACAAGGTGGCACCGTAAAGAAGGTGTGGGTTGTGATGTGATCCTCCCGTTTAGCACGGTGCTATAAACTCACCTCTGAGCTCAGTGATGTAGCTTTGTGGTGTTCTTTCCCTGATTATCCCACCTTCGTCCATTCAGTCCCTAATTTCCTGTGCCCTTAGCACTTTTCATTCTATGAGAGCTGATTTACTGGACTTCCTTGCTAAGGGTTTTATTTGTTGTTTCCAGATAATTTCTACAACTACCTTATAAACTCTGGCCACACTTAGTCTGATGAACTTCTCTGCCCCCACCATGTAACTTCCATGTATACACTGGTCATTCCACGTGTGTGTCTACATGCATGGTGGTCATCAGAACGTGGATTCCCCGTGCATGCATGGGTGCTAAGTTCCTTCACTCATGTCCCAGTCTGTATGACCCTGTGGGCTGTCATCCTCCAGGCTGCTCTGTCCGTGGGATTCTCCAAGCAATAATACTGCAGTAAGTAGCTATTCCTTTCTCCAGGGTATCTTCCCGCCCCAGGAGTGAAACCTGTGTCTCCTGTGTCGGGAGGTGTTTTTTTTTTTTTTTTTAACACAAGTGCCACCTGGGAAGCCCCCGGATTCCCCATGAGGACCTCCAATTCAACGTCCAGAGCAGAATTCACCATTTCTTCTACTCCTGAGGTCCTGACTTTCCTCCTTTATTTACAAACCCAGGGAACAGCATTCAATCCAGAATTCTTCCAGCCATGCTGACTCCTCCTCACCACATAATTTGCTGAAATTCTCGTTCACTTAGTAATTCTGGTCTATTGACCCTTTTTGCTACTCAGACTGCTAGTATTAAGGAAATCATCCTTTCTGGTTGAGTTATTGCAACAGCCTCTTAACTACTTTTCATGTCCCTAGTTTTGATTTCCCAAACCATACAACACACTGTTGCTAGGTTATTTTTCTAAAACTGAAATCTATTATGCAACATTCTTGCTTAAAATAATTCAATGATTCCTTGTCTACCTACAGCCAATAATTTACAGACAGGAAGCTCCAGAAGGCACATGATGCATCTTCTTGAGGATGAATTGATTTGCAGGTAAAAATTCAAAGTATATTAAAATTAATGTATTTTAAAGTAGGTTTGAAAATTTACATTTGTTTTTAAACATGGAAAGTTGAGGAATTTTAAAATTGAGTAACAACAGTTTCAGGTAGACTACATACCTCTGGAGGAGGGCTTGGCAACCCACTCCAGTATTCTTGCCCGGAGAATCCCGTGAACAGAGGATACTGGTGGGCTACAGTCCATGGCTGTAGCAACTTAGTACACACACATATCTCTGGGCGCTTCCCCGGTGACTCAACGGCAAAGACCCTGCCTGACAATGCAGGAGACGCTGGTCTGATCTCTGGGTCAGAAAAACACCCTGGAGGAGGAAATGGCAACCCACTCCAGGATTCCGGCCTGAGAAATCCCATAGACAGATGAGCTTGGCCATGATAACACAGAAGAGTCAGACATGACTTAGCAGCTTAACAACAACAATATATCTCTGGAGGGAAAAATACTTGCTTGTTTTTGCTGTTAGGTGTAAATTGCCAGAAAGAAAAAAGAAAGGAGAGAGAGTTTAATGGAAAAAATTCAAATTCCTTAGTATACCCCTAAGAACTTGTTATAATCTGACCCTCTTCATTTCTTCAGCCTTATCCGTATGCCTTTTTGGCCTTCTCTAAGCACCCTGCCTAACTTCTATTTATTTCTATGTCTCAAGCATGGATCCATCAGGAAAACTTTCTTTTTCTTCCCTCTCCCAATCTGGGTTTGAACTCCCTTGCTCAATGACCGCCCCCCCACCCCCACCCCCAGCATCCTATGTGTCCTTCCATCATAGCTTCTACCATACTGCTTTTTCTTTGCAGTTTTCTCATGTGAGTTCTCCATCTGACTATAAGCATCCTAAGGGTGATGGAATTCTCCAGGCGAGAATATTGGAGTGGGTTGCCATTTCCTTCTCCAGAGGATCTTCCCAACCTAAGTATCAAACCTGAGTGTCCCGTATTACAGGCAGATTCTTTATCATCTGAGCTACCAGGGAAGCCCCAACCGTCCTAAGGGTAGAGGTCACATGACTCTGAATGTCCTAACAGAGACCTGAGCACATAGCAGCTGTTCAGTGAATACTTGGGATTAGTTGAGTAATTATTCTCCACAGCCCAGCACAGGTAATCATTAAGTATTTAACAAACGGTAACTAGGAAATAAACATTTCTCCTTATTATTTTCCTTTTCCTTTGAGCATTCATAATTTCTACCTTTGAGTTCACAAAATCCTATCTTATCCTCTAATATCCTTTAATCACAATCTCCTTACTTTCCTGTTGATAGGCGGGGGAGGCTACTGAGGGCAGTCAGAATGCGGATTTGTAACTAGAACTTGATCCTTCTCTGTCCCAGCTGGGACTTCTTTGTAACTTTAGCAGCCTTTTAAATTGTCCTTTTCCCTCAGTAGAGGTTTTAGATATTGCTGACTGTTGTCAGTTCCAGTGTCATTTACATATCTGATCTCACTTTCTAGTTCACAGACTAACCTCAAACCTCTGACTTCCATATAAAACATTGGCAAATTCATTTTTATCCTCTTTTTCCTTCTCTCTTCTCTCCCTCTTAGAGAAAAAGCTACTTTTTCTCTTCAAGAGCCCTACCCTCCATTCTCCAGGGCTCTAGGTTCCAATAATCTCCTAACAGTCAAATACCATAAATACTTTTTGTTATGTAGTCTATATGGCTGTTCTGTGACATTTGACATCATTTCTCATCTCTTTTAGTTAGAAATTCTCTTCCCTTGGCTTGAATGGTTGACTCTCTTTCTTCTATGCTTGATTACTTTTCAGGCTCTTTCTCCTCCATGTACCTCCCACTGTCAGTATTTTCTAGGGTTCATTTCTCCACTGCTCTTCTCCCATTAGCACATTCCATCATTGATCCTTCTGTTCTGGATGTAAGTGTCACCCACACACTCATCATGTTGGTCACATCTGTACAGTCTGAAGTACAGCTCCCGGGACATCTCAATCTAGAGTCTCACAGAGATGTCAAACTCAACAAGAAAAAACTTACTATTATATCTTTATATCGTCTCCTCTCCTCTAACCTTGAAAGTTTCTTCTTCCTATGTCCAGGTTCACGGGTGGCACCATCAAGTTGTCCAAATTAGAAACTTAGGAGTCAGCTGATGATGTCCCTTCTCTTTAAAGGAAGCTGGTTGGTGAACAGCTCTTGACAATTGTTGCTCCAAACTTTAGCCCAGTTTATCCCATCCTCTCTAACCCAACTGTCAGTGCTCTCATTCTGGTCTGTATCGGCTCCCACATGTGTATTACAGGAGGCTGGAACAGTTCCTCTCTTGGGCTTCACCTTCTCTCAACCCACACTTCTCATGGCTGCTGGAGCTGGTGCTCTGAGCCAGCCCAGACTTCGCTTCCTGGAGAACCACTGACACGTCCACCTCCTCCCCAGGTGGAGATGGCGGCCTTCTTGTGTGGACCTACGGCTCAGCACAGCATCAAGCCTTGCTATGGATCTTGTACCCTATTGTATTCATTCATCTCATGCTTCGCTTTCTTTTTCTCCCTTCCTCCAAATTGTGAGTTCTTTGATTACAGGAGATGTATCTTCTTTAACAGCTCAGTAAATTCTGCCTTTCCAATTCAATAAATATTTATGAAATAAAATGTTTATTGAATGCATTCTTCTAATTCCCTACCCTTTTCCACTTCACTTTGCCATTATTGGTTTCTGTTGAGAGGAAATAAGAGTGCAGGGTTCAACAGTGCAAGTTTTGAAGTGAGGTTTCCTAAGTGCAAAGCCCAGCTTTACCACTAAAAAACTACACTAATCATGCAAGCTATTTATTTTTCTGCAGTCAATCCTAAAGGAAGTCAGTCCTGAATATTCATTGGAAGGACTGATGCTGAAGCTGAAGGTCCAATACTTTGACCTTGTGATGAGAAGAAATGACTCATTGGAAAAGACCCGAATCCTGGGCAAGATTGATGGCAGGAGGAGAAGGGGACAACAGAGGATGAGATGGTTGAATGGCATCGTCAACTCAATGGACATGAGTTTGGGTAAGCTCTGGGAGTTGGTGGTGGACAGGGAGGGCTGACATGCTGCAGTCCCGGGGTCACAAATAGTCTGACATGACTGATCAAGTGAACTGACTGAGATTCCTGATTTAACACTGGAGATAATAATTTCCAGGATAGTATGAGGACTAAATAGAGATGCAATTGAAATAAGCTCAGTACTTTTTAAACCACAGTTTATATTATATTTTTAGTGTTTACTGCATGGGGTGGGTGGTTTAGTTGCTAAGTCGTGTCCAACTATTGAGACCCCATGGGCTGTATAGTCTGCCAGGCACCTCTGTCCATGGGACTCTCCAGGCAAGAATACTGGAGTGGGTTGCCATTTCCTTTTCCAGGCATAATGTGGTGGAATGAACCTGATTATATAACAGACCAGTCTGCATTCTTATCATAGCTTTGCTACTTACTGTGTGACCGTGAGTAAGTTGCTTACTCACTCTGGGCACTGCTTTCCTCCTCTGTGAAATAAAGACAATAAACTTTCCACTTAGAGTTGTTGGAGAACAAGAGAGAAGTGCCTAGTTTGTCAAGCTTTGGTAGGCACCTAATAATTCTTAGCATTGGGATAATGATGATTGGAAGGACTGATGCTGAGTCTGAAGCTCCAATACCTAGCCACCTGATGCAAAGAGCCAATTCATTGGGAAAGACCCTGATGCTGTGAAAGATTGAGGGCAGGAGGAGAAGGAGGTCATAAAGGATGAGATGGTTGGATGACATCATCAACTCAATGGACATGAGTTTGAGCAAACTCTGGGAGATAGTGAAGGACAGGGAAGCCTGGTGTGCTGCAGTCCATGGGTTGGCAGAGTCAGACATGACTGAGCGACTGAATAACAACAGCAAAGAGAACTAAATGAATTAATACATGAGAAAATAGATTCTAGACTACTGCCCCACGCACATTAAGTAAGCCCTTAGTAGAAGTTAGTCTTATCATTGTCATATTTTTCTTTCTATTTTCTCTTCCTTTCTTTATTCTCTCCCTCCCTTTCTTGTTCCCTTCCTTCCTTCCCTTTATATTCTTTTTGTTTGTTTGGGATCCAACTTTCTCATTTTCTCCTCTATTTGTTTCATATTTACTAACAACTCATAATGTTCCAGACACAGAGAAGGCCCTCTTCTAAGGAGTCGCACAAACAAATACCTCCTCTAGAAGGTCATGTTGATGTAACATTTTGAGATGGAGTAAACAGTTGCATTGTGGCAGTGGGATCACGCTCTGGAATTTGCCTACAACACAGCCCTCTATTGTATGGAATGCAGAATAGCAGTCTCTAGAATTCCATCTAGTGATACCATTTATGTTGTGTCTCTGAACATGGAGCTTCAGGATAGTTTCTCCAAGGTCAGTACCATCTGGCAGAAGGATTCATTTCAGAACCTTGCTCTGAGCTAGTTTATTCTGCTGGAGAAAAGAGGACTCCCAGATTGGATTTTGGTGGCACATAATTTTAACACTCAAAGTTAGATATCTCTGGAAATTTGACTGCTACTCCCCTTCCAAATTGACTTCCCTGGTGGCTCAGATGGTAAAGCTTCTGACCACAATGCGGGAGACCTAGGTTCGATCCCTGGGTTGGGAAGATCCTCTGGAGAAGGAAATGGCAACCCACTCTAGTACTCTTGCCTGGAAAATCCCATGGACGGAGGAGCGTTGTAGGCTACAGTCCATGGGGTTGCAAAAAGTCGGACACGACTGAGCAACTTCACTTTCCCCTTTCGATATTTTAAAAAGGATAAAAGTGGGAACCACTGACTTATATGCAAATGTTTGACTGCTTATGGCCAGCACTATAATGTAGGCATTCAAAATGGTCTGTCAGTGTGTGTCTGAATTCACTTTTTTATGACTTTCTAAGAAAAGGTGCAGGTGGATGGGGGTGTGTGTGTGTGTGTGTGATGTAGGGAGAAACCACAAAGGCAATTTAAAAATCTGCTTAGGCTTCCAACTTGAATTTAGAGAAGAGAAAAATCAAATGATTATCTGCAAGCAAACACTTGAGTAAATGTGGGCAAAGGATTTTATTTTCTGTTTTTATTACTGATTTTTGCCACAGGCTAAGAACTGGATTTGGTCATGAAAAGGCCCTGACACATTGAATAATGTAGTGTAATCCCTTGCACACAGTTATGTACTCAGTAACTATTTAAAGGATGACTGGGTAAGTGAGGAAAGAAATATGAATGATGTGTGATGTAATATACAAGTGCCTAGATACATTTTCTGGAGGAAGATACTTGTGAAGGCATCAGGCAAGAGAGCTGGAATGAGAGAAAGCAAAAAAGATAACGGACTATGATAAAAATACCTTTTTAAAAAAAACAAGGTATGGTTATAAATATAGAAATTTTAGTTCTGTTACTGTTGGCCTAGTGACACTTGAAAACCATTTGCAAGACTACTTTCTGGTAGTGATGGGTGGAGACAAGGAGTAACCTACAGACAGAAACAAGCTAGGAACTTAACATAACTCTAAACCTGACATACATTCTACTTATCCATACTTGAGGACATGTGGAGAGATCTGATTTCAGGGCAGTAGTAGAAGACTTCAGGCAACTTTCACAGAGCTAGAGCTGGAAATTTGAAGTCCCAATCATATCCTTTTGTTCTTTCACTTTGGCTGGTTTATTTGAGAGCAGCCAGGCAATCCCAAATATACCCCTTGATTTGACTAGAGTGTCCTAAGATATCAAATACATGTTCACCGATAACCTTACCTTCTATTGATATTTGAGTAAGAGTATTCAATGACAATATTTTATGTATCTCAACTGCCATGCCATGCCACAGACTATCAGGGTCTTATTATTTTTATCACTAGAAATAGAATGATTAGTGCTTTTAAATCGAATCACATTATATAACCACTTCCAAAAAGCCCAGATCCAACTGAGAAAACTCATCCTTGAGGTTTTGGTCCTCTAGAATCACTTCTCATACCAAAATTTGCATCAGTCATATTTCAACCAGAGAAACAACTACATGAGCATTATACTATACCGTCATCATATCACACTACACCATTACCTCCCGACACATATGACTCCATTATCACACCATGTCATCATCACATCAAACTACACCCTAATCACACTAAACCATCATCAGAGCAACTGTTCACATCACAGTATCGTCTCCCCACATCAGCAACACAGTATATCATCTTTACCACCTCAGCAGCAGCAGCGTCATGATCACTTTTGCTACCAAATCAGATTAATGAAAAGCACATTAGATCATGGGTGTGCTTACCTAAAACAGTAAAAATTAAAAAACACTACTCTTTATTTCTATGGGGTCACAAAAAGTCGAACACGACTGAAATGACTTAACACACACATGCGTGCATGCACGCGTGTGCACACACACACACACACCACTGAACCATTATAACCTCTCAATTTTTTGTACACATATTTTCTAATTTAATCCTTGCAGCAGTCTTTCAAGGTATTTATTATCACCCCTATACAATAGATGAGAAAACTGTGGGTTACATAGCTGTTAAATTGAAGATTCAAAATTCTAGGTAATGTCTGCTTGTTTCTAAGTTCTGAGTCTCTTACTTGACATATGATGTTTAACTTGCAAATACACATTACTTTTTTTTAATCAATAAATGGCTTTTATATGTCTATAACCTATTTACACAAATAGAAAAAAAATCACATCAAATAAGCTCATCTCTACAGCTAAATTATGTGAAATAAAGCAAAAAGTACTGAGTCTAGTGTGCAAAAACTTTAAGATGTTTTTTCAAAAATATCAGAATAGTTGGATGACACAGTCCCTTATCTGTTTCTTATTTGATTCACTTTGGCATAAGACATAGGGCCACATAATAGATGCATCTTGATAAAGTAAATATATTTCTCTCAACATTCATATATCAACCTAGTCCCTGTAAATAAGTGGCATAGAATCCATTTGCAATTCAGAGAATAGTACCCCACCGCACATGATAATGA